>NC_090647.1:572195845-572359248 GCF_040937935.1 Hyperolius riggenbachi
GGGATTCCTGGGTCACAGTAGGTCAGCTACTTCCAGTGAACCTTGAGAAGATCTGTCCCTTCTGCTGCTCTGGGTGGAGGTGTGAAAATGGCAGACACCATTCTCCCAGAAGCTTGGGCTTTACCATTTATGTCAGGCAGAAACTAGATTGATGGCATCGTCACACAGCAGGGGGACTATGTCCTTCCAGGACCTGATAAGGGACCAGGGCTGAATGAGCTGCTTCTGGCCTCTTTTATGTAGTGTGAAAGCTACAAGTAAGGAAACATTTGCTAGCATTTGACCAGGAAGAGGGGAACCGTGTTAACCCCCGGCTTCCCTGGTCTTTTTATAAACCAAGCCTTTTTCCTATCTGCTGTCTCTTTTTAATAGTGGTTACAGGGAATATTTTATAAGGCTCTAACTACTTCATTAGGACGAATAAACGTTTATTTGTCACAGTATCCACTCGCCGCTCCCCGCTGGCATACAATTCCGAGCAGTATCCAGACTCTGCGCAGCGGTGACGTCACCACGCTGCCCTCTAGCCGTAACTAGTATCGCCCGCCCATCCGGGCTTCGTCAGACGGTCACATGAGCAGCACTAGAGGAGGAGACCTTGATAGAAGATTATGCCTGATGGAATCACGTTGGATTTTTAGGCTAGGTACAGTTATCCCTAATGGGCTAAACTCAGATTTGCCACCTTTTTACCATCGTGAGCGCATGTATGGTATGATTGCTGATAAGTCTGTATGTGGATTTGAAGCCCAGAAGATGCCTGTAGCCTGTAGAAGATATTGCCTTAATGGGAATTTGTTAAATAATGTCTCTTCAGCCAGCTGTCATTATTGAGTGCCCCTTTTTCGGTTCAGTGAAACATGAGATCTCTGTTTTGAATCGATTGTGTAAGGCGCCTGTAAGAAATGCAGACAGAGCCATATAATACCTATGATGAGCCTGAAGGACAAGCGGTGGAGTTGCTGGGCAATGATACTAATGACAGGACTCATCTTGAATGTGTCCCTTGTGGTCATGAATATCGTTCCCTTGATGGGACAAGTAGGAGTGCTAAAGGAACCTATCATTGTTGGCTGGGAGGAGCTACCTGAATTGTGGACGTATGAAGAGACTTAAAAGGAATATGACGGTGCCGCTCACGTGACCGTCTGACGAAGCCCGGATGGGCGGGCGATACTAGCTACGGCTAGAGGGCAGCGTGGTGACGTCACCGCTGCGCAGAGTCCGGAAACCGCTCGTAATTGTATGCTAGCGGCAGCGGCGAGTGGATACTAAAACCTTCAGCGGTAACCTGGCGATGTCAACATGGCGGTTGAGTGACTGCAAGAGGAGCTGTTAGGTATAGGGTCTCAGAGAAAATAAACACATATATCAGTAGCTAAAGATTGGCTGTACTTACATTACATATGCATTTCACTGTCCACGTTTGGATTTCACAGAATTTGTATATAGTATATGCAGAGATAGATGCTCCTGACAGCTCATGGCAGGCTCCATGTTTGTGAAGCCAAATGTGTCGTCATGTCCTGCCTGCTTCTGATCACAGATAAGCTGGTTCTTGAACAACACGGTGTGCAGTGAATATTAATGAGCCATGTGGCTAGGAACAATAGCTGACTCCTGCAGTGTAGTCTGCCCGGAGATTTATCTGTGCTACGCTCTGGACTGATTACACAAGCTGCTGTACCGTCTCATTAGCAGCCGAGGGGAGAGCCCCAGAATGCTTTGCAGTTTAGCTGCGGCTTGCGTCTTTATGGGTCTATAACAGACATTAAGATAAGCACACATCAAAGGTAACTGAAATGTTTATCTTCACTAATGGCTTTTGAGCTTCCTTCTAAACTGTTTAACACAGGAGAATAGAGGTTTAAATTAGCTTCTGCAGCCTGACAGTTACTCTTTAAAAGGAATATGACGGTGCCGCTCACGTGACCGTCTGAAGAAGCCCGGATGGGCGGGCGATACTAGCTACGGCTAGAGGGCAGCGTGGTGACGTCACCGCTGCGCAGAGTCCGGAAACCGCTCGTAATTGTATGCTAGCGGCAGCGGCGAGTGGATACTAAAACCTTCAGCGGTAACCTGGCGATGTCAACATGGCGGTTGAGTGACTGCAAGAAGGTGGAAGCCCCATGGAGGTGGTAGAGCCCTCTCGGGCACCGAGCTTTACTGGCAGGAGGTGGTAGAGCCCTCTCGGGCACCGAGCTTTACTGGCAGGAGGTGGTGAGAGCCCTCTCGGGCACCGAGCTTTACTGGCAGGAGGTGGTGAGAGCCCTCTCGGGCACCGAGCTTTACTGGCAGGAGGTGGTGAGAGCCCTCTCGGGCACCGAGCTTTACTGGCAGGAGGTGGTAGAGCCCTCTCGGGCACCGAGCTTTACTGGCAGGAGGTGGTGAGAGCCCTCTTGGGCCCCGAGCTTTACTGGCAGGAGGTGGTAGAGCCCTCTCAGGCCCCGAGCTTTACTGGCAGGAGGTGGTAGAGCCCTCTCGGGCCCCGAGCTTTACTGGCAGGAGGTGGTGAGAGCCCTCTCGGGCACCGAGCTTTACTGGCAGGAGGTGGTAGAGCCCTCTCAGGCCCCGAGCTTTACTGGCAGGAGGTGGTAGAGCCCTCTCGGGCACCGAGCTTTACTGGCAGGAGGTGGTAGAGCCCTCTCAGGCCCCGAGCTTTACTGGCAGGAGGTGGTAGAGCCCTCTCGGGCACCGAGCTTTACTGGCAGGAGGTGGTGAGAGCCCTCCATGGCCCCGAGCTTTACTGGCAGGAGGTGGTGAGAGCCCTCTCGGGCCCCGAGCTTTACTGGCAGGAGGTGGTGAGAGCCCTCTCGGGCACCGAGCTTTACTGGCAGGAGGTGGTAGAGCCCTCTCGGGCCCCGAGCTTTACTGGCAGGAGGTGGTAGAGCCCTCTCGGGCCCCGAGCTTTACTGGCAGGAGGTGGTGAGAGCCCTCCATGGCCACGCTGTTTTTTGGTTGTTACACCCGCTTTGCTGACGCTTTAGCCGCTTATACCTGCTGATGAGAACTTTGTTGCTGCTATCTGTGTGTCTTAACAGCTAAGTGGATGCGGGACATTGTGTTGCAACTGTAAGTTCTCAGTACAATTCTTGGAAGAGCATAGTAACTGGACTACACTGCCCAGCATACCATTCTTGTCCTCTGGATTACAATGAGTTTCATTGCTCCCGGGAGCTAAATGGACTTTGTGCATGGGTGTGTGAAGTGAGAGTGCTATTATGTGACACATGCCGGCTGTGTATTTGCCACTGAAGATCCCCTACCTCTGCCTCTTGAAAAGGCCCATCTACCTCTAACTGCGGATTGGACGACTCTTCCTCTGGCAAAAAAAAATAATTCGATTTGGAACGAAAAAGCCTTTTAGGAATAGCTTTTTTCTTTTTATCTGGCAATTTTTTACCCTTTTCAGCAGATCTGGTTAAAACAGACTCCAGCTCTTTGCCAAAAAGGAGGCCACCCTCAAAGGGCATAGCACATAATCTTTGCTTAGACGTTATGTCACCTTCCCAGGTTTTTAACCAAATAGATCTTCTGGTAGCGTTCTCCACAGCTGCGGCTTTAGCTGAGTAACAAAGTGCTTCAGCTGCTACATCAGCTAAAAAAGCCACAGCTTCAAGGGTTAAAGGAATGGCCTGAAGAATATGTTCATGAGGAACCCCTTTAACAAGATCTTCTTCTACAGCCTCAACCCAGGACATAAGATTACGGGCTACACAAATAGAAGACATTTCAGCTTTGAAACAAAATGTAGTAGCTTCCCAAGCTCTTTTAATCAAAACTTTCAATTTCTTATCCATGGGATCTTTCAATAGACCTGCGTCTTCAAATGAAAGATCCGCATCTTTAGAGTACTGGGAAATAGCCGCGTCGATTTTGGAAAACTTAGCCCGCTTCGTCGGACTCTGCGAATGAGAAACGTCGCTTAAAAGAGTTTGGTATAAAAGGTTTACGCTCTGGATCTTTCCATTGTTCAGAGACAATTTCCTTCAGTGAAGAATGAACTGGAAAAGACCTACATGGCTGTACTTTCAGTCCGAGATAAGATCTATGAAGGTCTGAAAGTACCGGCTCTGAAATTTGAATACCCTCATTTTCATATATTGCCCTAAGCAATTCCGGAGTATCTTCTGCAGAAAAAAAGATATGTATGAGCCTTAGAAGTAGAAGGCTCCTCATCCTTAATTGTATCATCCTTTCTCAAAGGATTCATGCCCAGAAATGTCTTCCCCTTCTTCTGGACTCTCAGCCTCCGGGAGAGCATGCATTTCACTAGAACCTCCCACCAGACCTTGCGACTAAAGCAGCCCATACACTCAGCCGATTTTCTGGCCGACCGATCGATCCCGATCGATCGATCAATCGATTGCAAATCGGTTGGCCAATCGACCGATCGACGGCCGATTTCGATCAATTTCGATGGATTTCCATCGAACTTGCAGGGTGGAAAATTTAGGTCGATCTGAAGAGATTGCTTATCAGTTTGCATTGGCCTTAATGGAAATCTGATGGCAAAAAAATGCCATCAGATCGAATTTCAATAGATTTCAAACTGAAATCTTTTGGAATTCTATCCTGGTTAAAAATGTTCTAAAAACGCATCAGATAGATCATCAGATGCATTTCTTATCTATCTGCTGCCAATCTGACGAGTGTATGGGCACCTTTTTAGGGGAACATCTGACATAGCAGTACGAAAAGCTTTAAATACGTTACACAGTTCATGTTTCAACACTTCCACCAAATCCTTGACCACAGATGTATTAGGATCCACAGGAGCAACACATTTCTGACAAATCCTATCTTTGTAAGCGAAAGATAATTTCACAAACATCACATCTTCTAGATTTATCAGTTCTCTTAGCGGATTTTGGGGCGCTAGATTGATTTGATCCCTTAATTCCATTTTTCTTAGAACTATCCGTCTTTGGTAATTCAGACTCCTCCAAAACATTCCCATTAGGCTTGTTTTTGGACGAGTTTATACTCTGTAAAACACCAGAAGTAAAGAATAGTCAGTGAAAAACTGACAATTCAAACAAAGAATAGCACAACTAGAAGCTGTGCCGTATAAGTTACCTGAACTGACGTCAGAGGAGTGCTGTGGGCGCCAGATTCCTGAGAGCTATCCACTAGGACCCCACACTGCTCCATAATCCACCAAGCACCATAGAGTGTGAGGAACTCCCAGCCCAGACCAGTTTCATATATAAAAAAATGTTCAAGTCTCCACCTCCTCCGCCTCCAGCTGCACCCAATAAACTAATTAAAAACAGCTCTGTCTACTCCGCATAATGCAAAACAATGACCTGCTGCACGCAGAGCGCAAACACCGCCGATGTCCGAAGGGACGCCTAAAACACGAGGAGGAAGAGACCAGCTGCAAACCATCTAACAGGAACTTCCTGTGAGGTCATCACCTGGCGCGTGGATATGGGCCACACATCGCTCTCATTCTGCGGAGGACCTCTTCCTGCTGCCGCCAGGGGAGCCCGGGTCCCGCCAGAACCACCGCATAGCTCCCAACAGTCCCTTTTTGGGAGCAGTGTCCTCCTGTCCCTCTTTCCTCCTCATTTGTCCCTCTTTCAGGACTTTGTCCCTTTTTCTAAAAAAAAATATATATACATTTCTCTACTAAAAAATGTGTTTGATTGACTCTAAACTTTATTCCCATCCTTTAAATTGACATATTACTAATTTTAGAATGTTACTATGAAGGAAAATGAACCAGGATAGAAAGGACCAGTGTGGTTTGAATTATAAAACAACATATTTTTCTTATTAAATGTTTATGGTATGCGTGGCTAGGGGCGTGTCGTGATCGTGAATAGGGGTGTGGCATGGGTGTGGCTTAAGTGTCCCTCTTTCTCATCTCAAAATGTTGGGAGGTATGCACCGGACCATACTAATAAAACAACAAACCGTGGCTGCAATGGACTTGGTGGTGCAGGAAACACAGAACTGAAGGTAAAGGAAGGGGAGGGACTATTTAAATATTTTGGGCTTGTGTTTCCATTGGGGGAGGGGCATGAAATCTCTCGTGTGGCCCTCCTGAGGGACGCTAGGAAGAAAAAAAAGGTGGTTACCCCTAGCAACCACAAATCCCAATTTAACAATCTCTAATGAATTATTCTAGTGGCAGGAAATACTCAGTGCGCTCTCATGTTCTGTCCCCGGACACTCTGGATGCTGCATATGAAGAGACCGAGATCTCACCGTCTCTCGTGCTTTACCATGTGACGTGGAAGCCCCGCCCCCACGAGAAGCGTGCGATCAGCTGGTCGATCTGTAAGGCTCCACTCCCTGCTTTAGCACACAATGCTGACCAGCCTATCAGAGCCCCCCAAATAGGCCCCGCCCAGTCCCACCAGTAAAGCCCCTCCCAGCGCACTCACCGCGGGCACTAGTGATGGTTCTCTGTAGGACATGGTGCATGGCGGACACAGTCTTCTCACAAGCCAGCTGCAAACAGAAATACACTGCGTTACCCACAATGCACCACACTGGACTGCCCGACAGGTGGGGACGTAACGTGACTGCACAACACAGGACTGGGGGAGGGTACTGCATACATGCAGGGAGAGAGTGGCTGCTGTGGAGGATGGATGGGAGACACAGTACTGGTGCAGGACATGGTGACAGGCAGGGAGCGGGCGGCTGCTGTGGAGGATGGATGGGAGACACAGCGCTGGAGCAGGACATAGTGACAGGCAGGGAACGGGCGGCTGCTGTGGAGGATGGATGGGAGATACAGTACTGGTGCAGGACATGGTGACAGGCAGGGAGCGGGCGGCTGCTGTGGAGGATGGATGGGAGACACAGCGCTGGAGCAGGACATAGTAACAGGCAGGGACCGGGAGGCTGCTGTGGAGGATGGATGGGAGACACAGCGCTGGAGCAGGACATAGTGACAGGCAGGGAGAGAGTGGCTGCTGTGGAGGATGGATGGGAGACACAGCGCTGGAGCAGGACATGGTGACAGGCAGGGAGCGGGCAGCTGCTGTGGAGGATGGATGGGAGACACAGCGCTGGAGCAGGACATAGTGACAGGCAGGGAGCGGGCAGCTGCTGTGGAGGATGGATGGGAGACACAGCGCTGGAGCAGGACATAGTAACAGGCAGGGAGAGAGTGGCTGCTGTGGAGGATGGATGGGAGACACAGCGCTGGAGCAGGACATGGTGACAGGCAGGGAACGGGCAGCTGCTGTGGAGGATGGATGGGAGACACAGCGCTGGAGCAGGACATAGTGACAGGCAGGGAGCGGGCAGCTGCTGTGGAGGATGGATGGGAGACACAGCGCTGGAGCAGGACATAGTAACAGGCAGGGAGCGGGAGGCTGCTGTGGAGGATGGATGGGAGACACAGCGCTGGAGCAGGACATAGTGACAGGCAGGGAGCGGGCAGCTGCTGTGGAGGATGGATGGGAGACACAGCACTGGAGCAGGACATGGTGACAGGCAGGGAGCGGGCAGCTGCTGTGGAGGATGGATGGGAGATGCAGCGCTGGAGCAGGACATGGTGACAGGCAGGGAGCGGGCAGCTGCTGTGGAGGATGGATGGGAGAGACAGCGCTGGAGCAGGACATCGTGACAGGCAGGGAGAGAGTGGCTGCTGTGGAGGATGGATGGGAGACACAGCGCTGGAGCAGGACATAGTAACAGGCAGGGAGAGAGTGGCTGCTGTGGAGGATGGATGGGAGACACAGTGCTGGAGCAGGACATAGTGACAGGCAGGGAACGGGCGGCTGCTGTGGAGGATGGATGGGAGACACAGCACTGGAGCAGGACATGGTGACAGGCAGGGAGCGGGCAGCTGCTGTGGAGGATGGATGGGAGACACAGCACTGGAGCAGGACATGGTGACAGGCAGGGAGCGGGCAGCTGCTGTGGAGGATGGATGGGAGATGCAGCGCTGGAGCAGGACATGGTGACAGGCAGGGAGCGGGCAGCTGCTGTGGAGGATGGATGGGAGAGACAGCGCTGGAGCAGGACATAGTGACAGGCAGGGAGCGGGCGGCTGCTGTGGAGGATGGATGGGAGATGCAGCGCTGGAGCAGGACATAGTAACAGGCAGGGAGAGGGAGGCTGC
Source organism: Hyperolius riggenbachi (assembly GCF_040937935.1). Lineage (NCBI taxonomy): Eukaryota > Metazoa > Chordata > Amphibia > Anura > Hyperoliidae > Hyperolius > Hyperolius riggenbachi. Next base: position 572,203,935 of record NC_090647.1, read on the forward strand.
TGTGGAGGATGGATGGGAGACACAGTGCTGGAGCAGGACATAGTAACAGGCAGGGAGCGGGCAGCTGCTGTGGAGGATGGATGGGAGACGCAGCGCTGGAGCAGGACATTGTGACAGGCAGGGAGCGGGAGGCTGCTGTGGAGGATGGATGGGAGACACAGCACTGGAGCAGGACATAGTGACAGGCAGGGAGCGGGAGGCTGCTGTGGAGGATGGATGGGAGACGCAGCGCTGGAGCAGGACATAGTGACAGGCAGGGAGCGGGAGGCTGCTGTGGAGGATGGATGGGAGACGCAGCGCTGGAGCAGGACATAGTAACAGGCAGGGAGCGGGAGGCTGCTGTGGAGGATGGATGGGAGACACAGCGCTGGAGCAGGACATAGTGACAGGCAGGGAACGGGCGGCTGCTGTGGAGGATGGATGGGAGACACAGCACTGGAGCAGGACATGGTGACAGGCAGGGAGCGGGCAGCTGCTGTGGAGGATGGATGGGAGATGCAGCGCTGGAGCAGGACATGGTGACAGGCAGGGAGCGGGCAGCTGCTGTGGAGGATGGATGGGAGACGCAGCGCTGGAGCAGGACATTGTGACAGGCAGGGAGCGGGCGTCTGCTGTGGAGGATGGATGGGAGACACAGCGCTGGAGCAGGACATAGTGACAGGCAGGGAGCGGGCAGCTGCTGCGGAGGATGGATGGGAGACACAGCGCTGGAGCAGGACATGGTGACAGGCAGGGAGCGGGTGGCTGCTGTGGAGGATGGATGGGAGACACAGCGCTGGAGCAGGACATAGTGAAAGGCAGGGAGCGAGTGGCTGCTGTGGAGGATTGATGGGAGACACAGCGCTGACAGGCAGGGAGTGGGCAGCTGCTATGGAGGATGGATGGGAGACGCAGCGCTGGAGCAGGACATTGTGACAGGCAGGGAGCGGGCAGCTGCTGTGGAGGATGGATGGGAGAAACAGCGCTGGAGCAGGACATCGTGACAGGCAGGGAGCGGGCAGCTGCTGTGGAGGATGGATGGGAGACACAGTACTGGTGCAGGACATTGTGACAGGCAGGGAGCGGGTGGCTGCTGTGGAAGATGGATGGGAGACACAGCGCTGGAGCAGGACATAGTGACAGGCAGGAAGCGGGCAGCTGCTGTGGAGGATGGATGGGAGACACAGCGCTGGAGCAGGACATGGTGACAGGCAGGGAGCGGGTGGCTGCTGTGGAGGATTGATGGGAGACACAGCGCTGCTGCAGGACATAGTGACAGGCAGGGAGCGGGAGGCTGCTGTGGAAGATGGATGGGAGACACAGCGCTGGAGCAGGACATAGTGACAGGCAGGGAGTGGGCAGCTGCTGTAGAGGATGGATGGGAGATGCAGCGGCGGAGCAGGACATGGTGAAAGGCAGGGAGTGGGAGGCTGCTGTGGAGGATGGATGGGAGACACAGCGCTGGTGCAGGACAGTGACAGGCAGCTGCTGTGGAGGATGGATGGGAGATGCAGCGGCGGAGCAGGACATGGTGACAGGCAGGGAGCGGGCAGCTGCTGTGGAGGATAGATGGGAGACGCAGCGCTGGAGCAGGACATGGTGACAGGCAGGGAGCGGGCGTCTGCTGTGGAGGATGGATGGGAGACACAGCGCTGGAGCAGGACATTGTGACAGGCAGGGAGAGAGTGGCTGCTGTGGAGGATGGATGGGAGACACAGCGCTGGAGCAGGACATAGTGACAGGCAGGGAACGGGCGGCTGCTGTGGAGGATGGATGGGAGACACAGCACTGGAGCAGGACATGGTGACAGGCAGGGAGCGGGCAGCTGCTGTGGAGGATGGATGGGAGACACAGCACTGGAGCAGGACATGGTGACAGGCAGGGAGCGGGCAGCTGCTGTGGAGGATGGATGGGAGATGCAGCGCTGGAGCAGGACATGGTGACAGGCAGGGAGCGGGCGGCTGCTGTGGAGGATGGATGGGAGATGCAGCGCTGGAGCAGGACATAGTAACAGGCAGGGAGAGGGAGGCTGCTGTGGAGGATGGATGGGAGACACAGCGCTGGAGCAGGACATAGTAACAGGCAGGGAGCGGGCAGCTGCTGTGGAGGATGGATGGGAGACGCAGCGCTGGAGCAGGACATTGTGACAGGCAGGGAGCGGGAGGCTGCTGTGGAGGATGGATGGGAGACACAGCACTGGAGCAGGACATAGTGACAGGCAGGGAGCGGGAGGCTGCTGTGGAGGATGGATGGGAGACGCAGCGCTGGAGCAGGACATAGTGACAGGCAGGGAGCGGGAGGCTGCTGTGGAGGATGGATGGGAGACGCAGCGCTGGAGCAGGACATAGTAACAGGCAGGGAGCGGGAGGCTGCTGTGGAGGATGGATGGGAGACACAGCGCTGGAGCAGGACATAGTGACAGGCAGGGAACGGGCGGCTGCTGTGGAGGATGGATGGGAGACACAGCACTGGAGCAGGACATGGTGACAGGCAGGGAGCGGGCAGCTGCTGTGGAGGATGGATGGGAGATGCAGCGCTGGAGCAGGACATGGTGACAGGCAGGGAGCGGGCAGCTGCTGTGGAGGATGGATGGGAGACGCAGCGCTGGAGCAGGACATTGTGACAGGCAGGGAGCGGGCGTCTGCTGTGGAGGATGGATGGGAGACACAGCGCTGGAGCAGGACATAGTGACAGGCAGGGAGCGGGCAGCTGCTGCGGAGGATGGATGGGAGACACAGCGCTGGAGCAGGACATGGTGACAGGCAGGGAGCGGGTGGCTGCTGTGGAGGATGGATGGGAGACACAGCGCTGGAGCAGGACATAGTGAAAGGCAGGGAGCGAGTGGCTGCTGTGGAGGATTGATGGGAGACACAGCGCTGACAGGCAGGGAGTGGGCAGCTGCTATGGAGGATGGATGGGAGACGCAGCGCTGGAGCAGGACATTGTGACAGGCAGGGAGCGGGCAGCTGCTGTGGAGGATGGATGGGAGAAACAGCGCTGGAGCAGGACATCGTGACAGGCAGGGAGCGGGCAGCTGCTGTGGAGGATGGATGGGAGACACAGTACTGGTGCAGGACATTGTGACAGGCAGGGAGCGGGTGGCTGCTGTGGAAGATGGATGGGAGACACAGCGCTGGAGCAGGACATAGTGACAGGCAGGAAGCGGGCAGCTGCTGTGGAGGATGGATGGGAGACACAGCGCTGGAGCAGGACATGGTGACAGGCAGGGAGCGGGTGGCTGCTGTGGAGGATTGATGGGAGACACAGCGCTGCTGCAGGACATAGTGACAGGCAGGGAGCGGGAGGCTGCTGTGGAAGATGGATGGGAGACACAGCGCTGGAGCAGGACATAGTGACAGGCAGGGAGTGGGCAGCTGCTGTAGAGGATGGATGGGAGATGCAGCGGCGGAGCAGGACATGGTGAAAGGCAGGGAGTGGGAGGCTGCTGTGGAGGATGGATGGGAGACACAGCGCTGGTGCAGGACAGTGACAGGCAGCTGCTGTGGAGGATGGATGGGAGATGCAGCGGCGGAGCAGGACATGGTGACAGGCAGGGAGCGGGCAGCTGCTGTGGAGGATAGATGGGAGACGCAGCGCTGGAGCAGGACATGGTGACAGGCAGGGAGCGGGCGTCTGCTGTGGAGGATGGATGGGAGACACAGCGCTGGAGCAGGACATAGTGACAGGCAGGGAGTGGGCAGCTGCTGTGGAGGATGGATGGGAGACGCAGCGCTGGAGCAGGACATTGTGACAGGCAGGGAGCGGGCGGCTGCTGTGGAGGATGGATGGGAGACGCAGCGCTGGAGCAGGACATAGTGACAGGCAGGGAGCGGGCAGCTGCTGTGGAGGATGGATGGGAGACACAGCGCTGGAGCAGGACATGGTGACAGGCAGGGAGCGGGTGGCTGCTGTGGAGGATTGATGGGAGACACAGCGCTGCTGCAGGACATAGTGACAGGCAGGGAGCGGGTGGCTGCTGTGGAAGATGGATGGGAGACACAGCGCTGGAGCAGGACATAATGACAGGCAGGGAGCGGGAGGCTGCTGTGGAGGATGGATGGGAGACGCAGCGATGGAGCAGGACATTGTGACAGGCAGGGAGCGGGCAGCTGCTGTGGAGGATGGATGGGAGACACAGCACTGGAGCAGGACATGGTGACAGGGAGGGAGCGGGAGCCTGCTGTGGAGGATGGCTGGGAGACACAGCGCTGGAGCAGGACATTGTGACAGGCAGGGAGTGGGCGGCTGCTGTGGAGGATGGAGGGGAGACACAGCACTGGAGCAGGACATTGTGACAGGCAGGGAGCGGGCAGCTGCTGTGGAGGATGGATGGGAGACACAGCGCTGGAGCAGGACATTGTGACAGGCAGGGAGCAGGCAGCTGCTGTGGAGGATGGATGGGAGATGCAGCGCTGGAGCAGGACATTGTGAAAGGCAGGGAGCGGGCAGCTGCTGTGGAGGATGGATGGGAGACACAGCGCTGGAGCAAGACATTGTGACAGGCAGGGAGCGGGCAGCTGCTGTGGAGGAAGTATGGGAGACACAGCACTGGAGCAGGACATTGTGACAGGCAGGGAGCGGGCAGCTGCTGTGGAGGATGGATGGGAGATGCAGCGCTGGAGCAGGACATAGTGACAGGCAGGGAGCGGGCAGCGGCTGTGAAGGATGGATGGGAGATGCAGCGCTGGAGCAGGACATGGTGACAGGCAGGGAGCGGGCGGCTGCTGTGGAGGATGGATGGGAGACACAATGCTGGTGCAGGACATGGTGACAGGTAGGGAGCGGGCGGCTGCTATGGAGGATGGATGGGAGACACAGCGCTGGAGCAGGACATGGTGACAGGCAGGGAGCGGGCAGCTGCTGTGGAGGATGGATGGGAGACACAGCGCTGGAGCAGGACATAGTGACAGGCAGGGAGCGGGCAGCTGCTGTGGAGGATGGATGGGAGACACAGCGCTGGAGCAGGACATGGTGACAGGCAGGGAGCGAGTGGCTGCTGTGGAGGATGGATGGGAGACACAGCGCTGGAGCAGGACATCGTGAAAGGCAGGGAGCGTGCAGCTCCTGTGGAGGATGGACGGGAGACACAGCACTGGAGCAGGACATTGTGACAGGCAGGGAGCGGGCAGCTGCTGTGGAGGATGGATGGGAGACACAGCGCTGGAGCAGGACATTGTGACAGGCAGGGAGCAGGCAGCTGCTGTGGAGGATGGATGGGAGACACAGCACTGGAGCAGGACATTGTGACAGGCAGGGAGCGGGCAGCTGCTGTGGAGGATGGATGGGAGACACAGCGCTGGAGCAGGACATTGTGACAGGCAGGGAGTGGGCGGCTGCTGTGGAGGATGGAGGGGAGACACAGCACTGGAGCAGGACATTGTGACAGGCAGGGAGCGGGCAGCTGCTGTGGAGGATGGATGGGAGACACAGCGCTGGAGCAGGACATTGTGACAGGCAGGGAGCAGGCAGCTGCTGTGGAGGATGGATGGGAGATGCAGCGCTGGAGCAGGACATAGTGACAGGCAGGGAGCGGGTGGCTGCTGTGGAGGATGGATGGGAGACACAGCACTGGAGCAGGACATCGTGACAGTCAGGGAGCGGGCAGCTGCTGTGGAGGATGGATGGGAGACACAGCACTGGAAAAGGACATGTGACAGGCAGGGAGCGGGCAGCTGCTGTGGAGGATGGATGGGAGACACAGCGCTGGAGCAGGACATGGTGACAGGCAGGGAGCGGGCGGCTGCTGTGGAGGATGGATGGGAGACACAGCGCTGGAGCAGGACATGGTAACAGGCAGGGAGCGGGCGGCAGCTGTGGAGGATGGATGGGAGACACAATGCTGGTGCAGGACATGGTGACAGGCAGGGAGCGGGCGGCTGCTGTGGAGGATGGATGGGAGACACAGCGCTGGAGTAGGACATGGTGACAGGCAGGGAGCGGGCAGCTGCTGTGGAGGATGGATGGGAGACAAAGCGCTGGAGCAGGACATAGTGACAGGCAGGGAACGGGCGGCTGCTGTGGAGGATGGATGGGAGACACAGCGCTGGAGCAGGACATAGTGACAGGCAGGGAACGGGCGGCTGCTGTGGAGGATGGATGGGAGACACAGCGCTGGAACAGGACATAGTGACAGGCAGGGAGCGGGCGGCTACTGTGGAGGATGGATGGGAGACACAGCACTGGAGCAGGACATGGTGACAGGCAGGGAGCGGGCAGCTGCTGTGGAGGATGGATGGGAGACAGCGCTGGAGCAGGACATGGTGACAGGCAGGGAGTGGGCAGCTGCTGTGGAGGATGGATGGGAGTTGCAGCGCTGGAGCAGGACATGGTGACAGGCAGGGAGCGGGAGGCTGCTGTGGAGGATGGATGGGAGACACAGCGCTGGAGCAGGACATAGTGACAGGCAGGGAGCGTGTGGCTGTTGTGGAGGATGGATGGGAGACACAGCGCTGGAGCAGGACATGGTGACAGGCAGGGAGCGGGTGGCTGCTGTGGAGGATGGATGGGAGACACAGCGCTGGAGTAGGACATGGTGACAGGCAGGGAGCGGGCAGCTGCTGTGGAGGATGGATGGGAGACACAGCGCTGGAGCAGGACATAGTGACAGGCAGGGAACGGGCGGCTGCTGTGGAGGATGGATGGGAGACACAGCGCTGGAGCAGGACATAGTGACAGGCAGGGAACGGGCGGCTGCTGTGGAGGATGGATGGGAGACACAGCGCTGGAACAGGACATAGTGACAGGCAGGGAGCGGGCGGCTGCTGTGGAGGATGGATGAGAGACACAGCACTGGAGCAGGACATGGTGACAGGCAGGGAGCGGGCAGCTGCTGTGGAGGATGGATGGGAGACAGCGCTGGAGCAGGACATGGTGACAGGCAGGGAGCGGGCGGCAGCTGTGGAGGATGGATGGGAGACACAATGCTGGTGCAGGACATGGTGACAGGCAGGGAGCGGGCGGCTGCTGTGGAGGATGGATGGGAGACACAGCGCTGGAGTAGGACATGGTGACAGGCAGGGAGCGGGCAGCTGCTGTGGAGGATGGATGGGAGACACAGCGCTGGAGCAGGACATAGTGACAGGCAGGGAACGGGCGGCTGCTGTGGAGGATGGATGGGAGACACAGCGCTGGAGCAGGACATAGTGACAGGCAGGGACCGGGCGGCTGCTGTGGAGGATGGATGGGAGACACAGCGCTGGAACAGGACATAGTGACAGGCAGGGAGCGGGCGGCTACTGTGGAGGATGGATGGGAGACACAGCACTGGAGCAGGACATGGTGACAGGCAGGGAGCGGGCAGCTGCTGTGAAGGATGGATGGGAGACAGCGCTGGAGCAGGACATGGTGACAGGCAGGGAGTGGGCAGCTGCTGTGGAGGATGGATGGGAGACACAGCGCTGGAGCAGGACATTGTGACAGGCAGGGAGCAGGCAGCTGCTGTGGAGGATGGATGGGAGACACAGCACTGGAGCAGGACATTGTGACAGGCAGGGAGCGGGCAGCTGCTGTGGAGGATGGATGGGAGACACAGCGCTGGAGCAGGACATTGTGACAGGCAGGGAGTGGGCGGCTGCTGTGGAGGATGGAGGGGAGACACAGCACTGGAGCAGGACATTGTGACAGGCAGGGAGCGGGCAGCTGCTGTGGAGGATGGATGGGAGACACAGCGCTGGAGCAGGACATTGTGACAGGCAGGGAGCAGGCAGCTGCTGTGGAGGATGGATGGGAGATGCAGCGCTGGAGCAGGACATAGTGACAGGCAGGGAGCGGGTGGCTGCTGTGGAGGATGGATGGGAGACACAGCACTGGAGCAGGACATCGTGACAGTCAGGGAGCGGGCAGCTGCTGTGGAGGATGGATGGGAGACACAGCACTGGAAAAGGACATGTGACAGGCAGGGAGCGGGCAGCTGCTGTGGAGGATGGATGGGAGACACAGCGCTGGAGCAGGACATGGTGACAGGCAGGGAGCGGGCGGCTGCTGTGGAGGATGGATGGGAGACACAGCGCTGGAGCAGGACATGGTAACAGGCAGGGAGCGGGCGGCAGCTGTGGAGGATGGATGGGAGACACAATGCTGGTGCAGGACATGGTGACAGGCAGGGAGCGGGCGGCTGCTGTGGAGGATGGATGGGAGACACAGCGCTGGAGTAGGACATGGTGACAGGCAGGGAGCGGGCAGCTGCTGTGGAGGATGGATGGGAGACAAAGCGCTGGAGCAGGACATAGTGACAGGCAGGGAACGGGCGGCTGCTGTGGAGGATGGATGGGAGACACAGCGCTGGAGCAGGACATAGTGACAGGCAGGGAACGGGCGGCTGCTGTGGAGGATGGATGGGAGACACAGCGCTGGAACAGGACATAGTGACAGGCAGGGAGCGGGCGGCTACTGTGGAGGATGGATGGGAGACACAGCACTGGAGCAGGACATGGTGACAGGCAGGGAGCGGGCAGCTGCTGTGGAGGATGGATGGGAGACAGCGCTGGAGCAGGACATGGTGACAGGCAGGGAGTGGGCAGCTGCTGTGGAGGATGGATGGGAGTTGCAGCGCTGGAGCAGGACATGGTGACAGGCAGGGAGCGGGAGGCTGCTGTGGAGGATGGATGGGAGACACAGCGCTGGAGCAGGACATAGTGACAGGCAGGGAGCGTGTGGCTGTTGTGGAGGATGGATGGGAGACACAGCGCTGGAGCAGGACATGGTGACAGGCAGGGAGCGGGTGGCTGCTGTGGAGGATGGATGGGAGACACAGCGCTGGAGTAGGACATGGTGACAGGCAGGGAGCGGGCAGCTGCTGTGGAGGATGGATGGGAGACACAGCGCTGGAGCAGGACATAGTGACAGGCAGGGAACGGGCGGCTGCTGTGGAGGATGGATGGGAGACACAGCGCTGGAGCAGGACATAGTGACAGGCAGGGAACGGGCGGCTGCTGTGGAGGATGGATGGGAGACACAGCGCTGGAACAGGACATAGTGACAGGCAGGGAGCGGGCGGCTGCTGTGGAGGATGGATGAGAGACACAGCACTGGAGCAGGACATGGTGACAGGCAGGGAGCGGGCAGCTGCTGTGGAGGATGGATGGGAGACAGCGCTGGAGCAGGACATGGTGACAGGCAGGGAGCGGGCGGCAGCTGTGGAGGATGGATGGGAGACACAATGCTGGTGCAGGACATGGTGACAGGCAGGGAGCGGGCGGCTGCTGTGGAGGATGGATGGGAGACACAGCGCTGGAGTAGGACATGGTGACAGGCAGGGAGCGGGCAGCTGCTGTGGAGGATGGATGGGAGACACAGCGCTGGAGCAGGACATAGTGACAGGCAGGGAACGGGCGGCTGCTGTGGAGGATGGATGGGAGACACAGCGCTGGAGCAGGACATAGTGACAGGCAGGGAACGGGCGGCTGCTGTGGAGGATGGATGGGAGACACAGCGCTGGAACAGGACATAGTGACAGGCAGGGAGCGGGCGGCTACTGTGGAGGATGGATGGGAGACACAGCACTGGAGCAGGACATGGTGACAGGCAGGGAGCGGGCAGCTGCTGTGAAGGATGGATGGGAGACAGCGCTGGAGCAGGACATGGTGACAGGCAGGGAGTGGGCAGCTGCTGTGGAGGATGGATGGGAGTTGCAGCGCTGGAGCAGGACATGGTGACAGGCAGGGAGCGGGAGGCTGCTGTGGAGGATGGATGGGAGACACAGCGCTGGAGCAGGACATAGTGACAGGCAGGGAGCGTGTGGCTGTTGTGGAGGATGGATGGGAGACACAGCGCTGGAGCAGGACATGGTGACAGGCAGGGAGCGGGTGGCTGCTGTGGAGGATGGATGGGAGACACAGCGCTGGAGTAGGACATGGTGACAGGCAGGGAGCCGGCAGCTGCTGTGGAGGATGGATGGGAGACACAGCGCTGGAGCAGGACATAGTGACAGGCAGGGAACGGGCGGCTGCTGTGGAGGATGGATGGGAGACACAGCGCTGGAGCAGGACATAGTGACAGGCAGGGAACGGGCGGCTGCTGTGGAGGATGGATGGGAGACACAGCGCTGGAACAGGACATAGTGACAGGCAGGGAGCGGGCGGCTGCTGTGGAGGATGGATGGGAGACACAGCACTGGAGTAGGACATGGTGACAGGCAGGGAGCGGGCAGCTGCTGTGGAGGATGGATGGGAGACAGCGCTGGAGCAGGACATGGTGACAGGCAGGGAGTGGGCAGCTGCTGTGGAGGATGGATGGGAGTTGCAGCGCTGGAGCAGGACATGGTGACAGGCAGGGAGCGGGAGGCTGCTGTGGAGGATGGATGGGAGACACAGCGCTGGAGCAGGACATAGTGACAGGCAGGGAGCGTGTGGCTGTTGTGGAGGATGGATGGGAGACACAGCGCTGGAGCAGGACATGGTGACAGGCAGGGAGCGGGTGGCTGCTGTGGAGGATGGATGGGAGACACAGCGCTGGAGCAGGACATAGTGACAGTCAGGGAGCGGGAGGCTGCTGTGGAGGATGGATGGGAGACACAGCGCTGGTGCAGGACATGATGACAGGCAGGGAGCGGGCAGCTGCTGTGGAAGATGGATGGGAGACACAGCGCTGGAGCAGGACATTGTGACAGGCAGGGAGCGGGCAGCTGCTGTGGAGGATGGATGGGAGACACAGCGCTGGAGCAGGACATTGTGACAGGCAGGGAGCGGGCGGCTGCTGTGGAGGATGGATGGGAGATGCAGCGCTGGAGCAGGACATTGTGACAGGCAGGGAGCGGGCAGCTGCTGTGGAGGATGGATGGGAGACACAGCGCTGGAGCAGGACATTGTGACAGGCAGGGAGCGGGCAGCTGCTGTGGAGGATGGATGGGAGACACAGCGCTGGAGCAGGACATTGTGACAGGCAGGGAGCGGGCAGCTGCTGTGGAGGATGGATGGGAGATGCAGCGCTGGAGCAGGACATTGTGACAGGCAGGGAGCGGGCAGCTGCTGTGGAGGATGGATGGGAGACACAGCACTGGAGCAGGACATAGTGACAGGTAGGGAGCGGGTGGCTGCTGTGGAGGATGGATGGGAGACACAGCACTGGAGCAGGACATCGTGACAGGCAGGGAGCGGACAGCTGCTGTGGAGGATGGATGGGAGACCCAGCGCTGGAGCAGGACATTGTGACAGGCAGGGAGCGGGCAGCTGCTGTGGAGGATGGATGGGAGACCCAGCGCTGGAGCAGGACATAGTGACAGGCAGGGAGCGGGTGGCTGCTGTGGAGGATGGATGGGAGACACAGCACTGGAGCAGGACATCGTGACAGGCAGGGAACGGGCGGCTGCTGTGGAGGATGGATGGGAGATGCAGCGCTGGAGCAGGACATCGTGACAGGCAGGGAGCGGGCAGCTGCTGTGGAGGATGGATGGGAGACACAGCGCTGGAGCAGGACATAGTGACAGGCAGGGAACGGGCGGCTGCTGTGGAGGATGGATGGGAGACACAGCACTGGAGCAGGACATGGTGAAAGGCAGGGAGCGGGCAGCTGCTGTGGAGGATGGATGGGAGAAACAGCGCTGGAGCAGGACATGGTGACAGGCAGGGAGCGGGCGGCTGCTGTGGAGGATGGATGGGAGATGCAGCGCTGGAGCAGGACATGGTGACAGGCAGGGAGCGGGCAGCTGCTGTGGAGGATGGATGGGAGACACAATGCTGGTGCAGGACATGGTGTCAGGCAGGGAGCGGGCGGCTGCTGTGGAGGATGGATGGGAGACACAGCGCTGGAGCAGGACATGGTGACAGGCAGGGAGCGGGCAGCTGCTGTGGAGGATGGATGGGAGACACAGCGCTGGAGCAGGACATAGTGACAGGCAGGGAACGGGCGGCTGCTGTGGAGGATGGATGGAAAACACAGAGCTGGAGCAGGACATAGTGACAGGCAGGGAACGGGCGGCTGCTGTGGAGGATGGATGGGAGACACAGCGCTGGAGCAGGACATGGTGACAGGCAGGGTGCGGGCAGCTGCTGTGGAGGATGGATGGGAGACACAGCACTGGAGCAGGACATGGTGACAGGCAGGGAGCGGGCAGCTGCTGTGGAGGATGGATGGGAGACAGCGCTGGAGCAGGACATGGTGACAGGCAGGGAGTGGGCAGCTGCTGTGGAGGATGGATGGGAGATGCAGCGCTGGAGCAGGACATGGTGACAGGCAGGGAGCGGGAGGCTGCTGTGGAGGATGGATGGGAGACGCAGCGCTGGAGCAGGACATGGTGACAGGTAGGGAGCGGGCAGCTGCTGTGGTGGATGGATGGGAGACGCAGCGCTGGAGCAGGACATGGTGACAGGCAGGGAGCGGGCGGCTGCTGTGGAGGATGGATGGGAGATGCAGCGCTGGAGCAGGACATGGTGACAGGCAGCTGCTGTGGAGGATGGATGGGAGATGCAGCGCTGGAGCAGGACATAGTGACAGGCAGGGAGCGTGTGGCTGCTGTGGAGGATGGATGGGAGACACAGCGCTGGAGCAGGACATGGTGACAGGCAGGGAGCGGGTGGCTGCTGTGGAGGATGGATGGGAGACACAGCGCTGGAGCAGGACATAGTGACAGTCAGGGAGCGGAAGGCTGCTGTGGAGGATGGATGGGAGACACAGCGCTGGTGCAGGACATGGTGACAGGCAGGGAGCGGGCAGCTGCTGTGGAGGATGAATGGGAGACACAGCGCTGGTGCAGGACATGGTGACAGGCAGGGAGCGGGCGGCTGCTGTGGAGGATGGATGGGAGACACAGCGCTGGAGCAGGACATAGTGACAGGCAGGGAGTGGGCGGCTGCTGTGGAGGATGGATGGGAGACACAGCACTGGAGCAGGACATGGTGACAGGCAGGGAGCGGGCGGCTGCTGTGGAGGATGGATGGGAGACGCAGCGCTCGAGCAGGACATGGTGACAGGCAGGGAGCGGGCAGCTGCTGTGGAGGATGGATGGGAGACACAGCGCTGGAGCAGGACATTGTGACAGGCAGGGAGCGGGCGGCTGCTGTGGAGGATGGATGGGAGACACAGCGCTGGAGCAGGACATTGTGACAGGCAGGGAGCGAGTGGCTGCTGTGGAGGATGGATGGGAGACACAGCGCTGGAGCAGGACATCGTGAAAGGCAGGGAGCGTGCAGCTCCTGTGGAGGATGGACGGGAGACACAGCACTGGAGCAGGAAATGTTGACAGGGAGGGAGCGGGAGCCTGCTGTGGAGGATGGATGGGAGACACAGCGCTGGAGCAGGACATTGTGACAGGCAGGGAGTGGGCGGCTGCTGTGGAGGATGGATGGGAGACACAGCTCTGGAGCAGGACATTGTGACAGGCAGGGAGTGGGCGGCTGCTGTGGAGGATGGATGGGAGACAGCGCTGGTGCAGGACATTGTGACAGGCAGGGAGTGGGCAGCTGCTGTGGAGGATGGATGGGAGATGCAGCGCTGGAGCAGGACATTGTGACAGGCAGGGAGCGGGCAGCTGCTGTGGAGGATGGATGGGAGACACAGCGCTGGAGCAGGACATTGTGACAGGCAGGGAGCGGGCAGCTGCTGTGGAGGATGGATGGGAGACACAGCGCTGGAGCAGGACATTGTGACAGGCAGGGAGCGGGCAGCTGCTGTGGAGGATGGATGGGAGATGCAGCGCTGGAGCAGGACATTGTGACAGGCAGGGAGTGGGCAGCTGCTGTGGAGGATGGATGGGAGACACAGCGCTGGAGCAGGACATGGTGACAGGCAGGGAGCGGGAGGCTGCTGTGGAGGATGGATGGGAGACACAGCGCTGGAGCAGGACATGGTGACAGGCAGGGAGCGGGCAGCTGCTGTGGAGGATGGATGGGAGACACAGCACTGGAGCAGGACATAGTGACAGTCAGGGAGCGGGAGGCTGCTGTGGAGGATGGATGGGAGATGCAGTGCTGGAGCAGGACATCGTGACAGGCAGGGAGCGGGCGGCTGCTGTGGAGGATGATTGGGAGATGCAGTGCTGGAGCAGGACATCGTGACAGGCAGGGAGCGGGCGGCTGCTGTGGAGGATGGATGGGAGACACAGCACTGGAGCAGGACATGGTGACAGGCAGGGAGCGGGAGGCTGCTGTGGAGGATGGATGGGAGATGCAGTGCTGGAGCAGGACATGGTGACAGGCAGGGAGCGGGAGGCTGCTGTGGAGGATGGATGGGAGATGCAGCGCTGGAGCAGGACATGGTGACAGGCAGGGAGCGGGAGGCTGCTGTGGAGGATGGATGGGAGAGACAGCGCTGGAGCAGGACATAGTGACAGGCAGGGAGTGGGCGGCTGCTGTGGAGGATGGATGGGAGACACAGCACTGGAGCAGGACATAGTGACAGGCAGGGAGCGGGCGGCTGCTGTGGAGGATGGATGGGAGACACAGCGCTGGAGAAGGACATGGTGACAGCACACAGAGCTGTCCCAGCACAAGGTACCTTGAAGTTATTGGGGTGATGGTGAGTCCAGGCCAGCAGCATTGCAGCGAAGAGATCTCCGGTGCCCACAAACACAGCATCCACCCGGGGTAACTCCAGGCAGATACGCTGGGTGTGCATCTCTCCATCCACACCCACTGCAAGTAGAAAACAGACAAATAGCAGAGCATAGATATCTGCAGCACCAATACTTATACTCACTAACTGCCACTGAATATTCTTTCCTACTCAACTCCTCCAGTCCCCCCGCCCTAATATCTCCAGTCTCCCGCCCCCATCTCAAGTCCCCCACCCACTTCCTCCTCCTTAGTCCCCCGCCCCCTTCCTCCTCAGTCCCCCTGCCCCATGCCCCCTCCTCAGTCCCCCACCCCCTTCCTCCTCCTCCTCAGTCCCCCATCCCCTTCCTCCTCCCCTCTCTCTGCGATGGAATAATGCTGGGTGTGGCTGGGACACTCCTCGCCCCTTCCTCCTCCCCAATCTACCAGCCCCCCTCCTCCTCAGTCCCCCCCCTCCCCCTTCCTCCGCTCTAGTCCCTCTGCAATAAAATAATGCTGGGTGTGTCTAGGACATTCCTCACCCCCTACTCCTCAATTATGGTACTATCCTTCACATTGCAGGCCTCATCATTACTATCCCCCTAACACTGAGCATGGGCGGAGCAATGCAGGTCTTACCTCGTCTCTGACTTCCCAGTGTGATGAGATAGTCCGGCCCCCGAGAAGCTGGGAGGTCCGAGCTGGTGATCATTACAGTGCTTGGCCCCAGACAGTGCAACATGTCCATAACCTGAGCAAAACAAAAGTGTCACCAACATAAAGAGTTAATAGGGGTGGAGTCAGAGCAGAGGGGCAAGGAGGCAGTAAGAGTGGGCAGGGTGGGGATATTGATGGCTGAGACTAAAGAGTGGAGAGGTGGTGTTACAGAGTGGAGGCCAAAGAGGCTGCGCACACAACAGAGGAGGTCAGAGAGGCTGCGCACACAACAGAGGAGGCCAGAGAGGCTGCGCACACAACAGAGGAGGCCAGAGAGGCTGCGCACACAACAGAGGAGCCCAGAGAAGCTGCGTACACAACAGAGGAGGCCAGAGAAGCTGCGTACACAACAGAGGAGGCCAAAGAGGCTGCGCACACAACAGAGGAGGCCAGAGAGGCTGCGCACACAACAGAGGAGGCCAGAGAGGCTGCTCACACAACAGAGGAGGCCAGAGAGGCTGCTCACACAACAGAGGAGGCCAGAGAGGCTGCGCACACAACAGAGGAGGCCAGAGAGGCTGCACACACAACAGAAGAGGCCAGAGAAGCTGCACACACAACAGAGGAGGCCAGAGAGGCTGGGCACACAACAGAGAAGGCCAGAGAAGCTGCGCACACAACAGAGGAGGCCAGAGAAGCTGAGCACACAACAGAGGAGGCCAGAGAGGCTGGGCACACTACAGAGGAGCCCAGAGAAGCTGCTCACACAACAGAGGAGGCCAGAGAGGCTGCGCATACAACAGAACAACAGAGGAGGTCAGAGAGGCTGGGCACACAACAGAGGAGGTCAGAGAAGCTGCGCACACAACAGAGGAGGCCCGAGAAGCTGCGCACACAACAGAGGAGGTCCGAGAAGCTGCGCACACAACAGAGGAGGCCAGAGAAGCTGCGCACACAACAGAGGAGGCCCGAGAAGCTGCGCACACAACAGAGGAGGCCAGAGAGGCTGGGCTCAACACAGAGGCGGTCAGAGAAGCTGCGCACACAACAGAGGAGACCAGAGAGGCTGGGCAAACAACAGAGGAGGCCAGAGAAGCTGCGCACACAACAGAGGAGGCCAGAGAAGCTGCGCACATAACAGAAGAGGCCAGAGAAGCTGCGCACACAACAGAGGAGGCCACAGAGGCTGGGCACACAACAGAGGAGGCCAGAGAAGCTGCGCACACAACAGAGGAGGCCAGAGAAGCTGCGCACACAACAGAGGAGGCCCGAGAAGCTGCGCACACAACAGAGGAGGCCAGAGAGGCTGGGCTCAACACAGAGGCGGTCAGAGAAGCTGCGCACACAACAGAGGAGACCAGAGAGGCTGGGCAAACAACAGAGGAGGCCAGAGAAGCTGCATGCACACAACAGAGGAGACCAGAGAGGCTGCGTACACAACAGAGGAGGCGGCCAGAGAAGCTGTGCACACAACAGAGGAGGCCAGAGAAGCTGCGCACACAACAGAGGAGGCCAGAGAAGCTGCGCACACAACTGAGGAGGCCAGAGAAAATGCGCACACAACAGAGGAAGCCAGAGAAAATGTGCACACAACAGAGGAGGCCAGAGAGGCTGCGCACACAACAGGAGGCGGCCAGAGAAGCTGCGCACACAACAGAGGAGGCCAGAGAAGCTGCGCACACAACAGAGGAGGCCAGAGAAGCTGCGCACACAACAGAGGAGGCCAGAGAGGCTGGGCACACAACAGAGGAGGCCAGAGAGGCTGCACACACAACAGAGGAGGCCAGAGAGGCTGCCCACATAACAGAGGAGGCCAGAGAAGCTGCGCACACAACAGAGGAGGCCAGAGAAGCTGCGCACACAACAGAGGAGGCCAGAGAAGCTGCGCACACAACAGAGGAGGCCAGAGAAGCTGCACACACAACAGGAGGCGGCCAGAGAAGCTGCGCACACAACAGAGGAGGCCAGAGAAGCTGCGCACACAACAGAGGAGGCCAGAGAAGCTGCGCACACAACAGAGGAGGCCAGAGAAGCTGCACACACAACAGAGGAGGCCAGAGAAGCTGCGCACACAACAGAGGAGGCCAGAGAAGCTGCGCACACAACAGAGGAGGCCAGAGAGGATGCACACACAACAGAGGAGGCCAGAGAGGCTGCGCACACAACAGAGGAGGCCAGCCTCTCGCTGGGCACACAACAGAGTAGGCCAGAGAGGCTGCGCACACAACAGAGGAGGCCAGAGAGGCTGGGCACACAACAGAGTAGGCCAGAGAGGCTGGGCACACAACAAAGGAGGCCAGAGAGGCTGGGCACACAACAGAGTAGGCCAGAGAGGCTGGGCACACAACAGAGTAGGCCAGAGAGGCTGGGCACACAACAGAGGAGGCCAGAGAAGCTGCGCACAAAACAGAGGAGGCCAGAGAAGCTGCGCACACAACAGAGGAGACCAGAGAGGCTGTGCACACAACAGAGGAGGCCAGAGAAGCTGCGCACACAACAGAGGAGACCAGAGAGGCTTTGCACATAACAGAGGAGGCCAGAGGGGCTGCGCACACAAAAGAGGAGGCCAGAGAGGCTGCGCACACAAAAGAGGAGGCCAGAGAGGCTGCACACACAACAGAGGAGCGGCCAGAGAAGCTGCGCACACAACAGAGGAGGCCAGAGAAGCTGCGCACACAACAGAGGAGGCCAGAGAAGCTGCGCACACAACAGAGGAGGCCAGAGAAGCTGCACACACAACAGAGGAGGCCAGAGAAGCTGCGCACACAACAGAGGAGGCCAGAGAAGCTGCGCACACAACAGAGGAGGCCAGAGGGGCTGCGCACACAAAAGAGGAGGCCAGAGAGGCTGCGCACACAAAAGAGGAGGCCAGAGAGGCTGCACACACAACAGAGGAGGCGGCCAGAGAAGCTGCGCACACAACAGAGGAGGCCAGAGAAGCTGCGCACATAACAGAGGAGGCCAGAGGGGCTGCGCACACAAAAGAGGAGGCCAGAGAGGCTGCGCACACAAAAGAGGAGGCCAGAGAGGCTGCACACACAACAGAGGAGGCGGCCAGAGAAGCTGCGCACACAACAGAGGAGGCCAGAGAGGCTGGGCACACAACAGAGTAGGCCAGAGAGGCTGCGCACACAACAGAGGAGGCCAGAGAAGCTGCGCACACAACAGAGGAGGCCAGAGAAGCTGCGCACACAACAGAGGAGGCCAGAGAGGCTGGGCACACAACAGAGGAGGCCAGAGAAAGTGCGCACACAACAGAGGAGCTCAGAGAGGGTGGGCAAAAAACAGAGGAGGTCAGAGAGGCTGCGCACACAACAGAGGAGGCCAGAGAAGCTGCGCACGCAACAGAGGAGGCCCGAGAAGCTGCGCACACAACAGAGGAGGCCAGAGAGGCTGGGCACAACACAAAGGAGGCCAAAGAAGCTGCGCACACAACAGAGGAGACCAGAGAGGCTGGGCAAACAACAGAGGAGGCCAGAGAAGCTGCGCACACAACAGAGGAGGCCAGAGAGGCTGCGCACACACTGTGTCACCAACATAAAGTGTTAAGAGGGGTGCTGTCAGAGCAGAGGGGCAAGGAGGCAGTAAGAGTGGGCAGGGTGGGGATATTGATGGCTGAGACTAAAGAGTGGAGAGGTGGTGTTACAGAGTGGAGGCCAGAGAGGCTGCGCACACAACAGAGGAGGTCAGAGAGGCTGCGCACACAACAGAGGAGGCCAGAGAAAATGCGCACACAACAGAGGAGACCAGAGAGGCTGTGCACACAACAGAGGAGGCCAGAGAAGCTGCGCACACAACAGAGGAGACCAGAGAGGCTGTGCACACAACAGAGGAGGCCAGAGAGGCTGCGCACACAACAGAGGAGGCCAGAGAGGCTGCGCACACAACAGAGGAGGCCAGAGAGGCTGCGCACACAACAGAGGAGGCCAGAGAAGCTGCGCACACAACAGAGGAGGCCAGAGAAGCTGCACACACAACAGAGGAGGCCAGAGAAAATGCGCACACAACAGAGGAGACCAGAGAGGCTGTGAACACAACAGAGGAGGCCAGAGAAGCTGCGCACACAACAGAGGAGACCAGAGAGGCTGTGCACACAACAGAGGAGGCCAGAGAGGCTGCACACACAACAGAGGAGGCCAGAGAAGCTGCGCACACAACAGAAGAGGCCAGAGAGGCTGCACACACAACAGAGGAGGCCAGAGAGGCTGGGCACACAACAGAGTAGGCCAGAGAGGCTGGGCACACAACAGAGTAGGCCAGAGAGGCTGCGCACACAACAGAGGAGGCCAGAGAGGCTGCTCACACAACAGAGGAGACCAGAGAGGCTGGGCACACAACAGAGGAGGCCAGAGAGGCTGCGCACACAACAGAGGAGGCCAGAGAGGCTGGGCACACAACAGAGTAGGCCAGAGAGGCTGGGCACACAACAGAGGAGACCAGAGAGGCTGCGCACACAACAGAGGAGGCCAGAGAGGCTGCGCACACAACAGAGGAGGCCAGAGAGGCTGCGCACACAACAGAGGAGGCCACAGAGGCTGCTCACACAACAGAGGAGACCAGAGAGGCTGGGCACACAACAGAGGAGGCCAGAGAGGCTGCGCACACAACAGAGGAGGCCAGAGAGGCTGGGCACACAACAGAGTAGGCCAGAGAGGCTGGGCACACAACAGAGGAGGCCAGAGAGGCTGCGCACACAACAGAGGAGGCCACAGAGGCTGCGCACACAACAGAGGATGGGGTAACAACAGACGGCTCACCTGGATGGCATCCTGCCGAGAGCAGATCTTCTGTCCTGTCAGCAGCCTGGGTAAAAAGACAGCCAATAAAAATACAAGACTATGACCTTCCCTGCCTCACCTTACTGGTGACTGGCGAGAGTGATGTCACCATTTACTACGATTCCAACACTGAGCCTTGATCTCACAGCAGATGGTACAGCCCCCTCTGAGCCTTGATCTCACAGCAGATGGTACGGCCCCCACTGAGCCCTGATCTCACAGCAGATGGTACGGCCCCCACCGAGCCCTGATCTCACAGCAGATGGTACGGCCCACACTGAGCCGTGATCTCACAGCAGATGGTACGGCCCCCTCTGATCCCTGATCTCACAGCAGATGGTACGGCCCCCTCTGAGCCCTGATCTCACAGCAGATGGTACGGCCCCCACTGAGCCCTGATCTCACAGCAGATGGTACGGCCCCCACTGAGCCCTGATCTCACAGCAGATGGTACGGCGCCCACCGAGCCCTGATCTCACAGCAGATGGTACGGCCCACACTGAGCCGTGATCTCACAGCAGATGGTACGGCCCCCACCGAGCCCTGATCTCACAGCAGATGGTACGGCCCCCTCTGAGCCCTGATCTCACAGCAGATAGTACGGCCCCCACTGAGCCCTGATCTCACAGCAGATGGTACGGCCCCCACTGAGCCCTGATCTCACAGCAGATGGTACGTCCCACACTGAGCCCTGATCTCACAGCAGATGGTACGGCCCACACTGAGCCGTGATCTCACAGCAGATGGTACGGCCCCCACCGAGCCCTGATCTCACAGCAGATGGTACAGCCCCCTCTGAGCCCTGATCTCACAGCAGATGGTACGGCCCCCACTGAGTCCTGATCTCACAGCAGATGGTACGGCCCCCTCTGAGCCCTGATCTCACAGCAGATGGTACGGCCCCCACTGAGTCCTGATCTCACAGCAGATGGTACAGCCCCCACTTAGTCCTGATCTCACAGCAGATGGTACGGCCCCCTCTGATCCCTGATCTCACAGCAGATGGTACGGCCCCCACTGAGCCGTGATCTCACAGCAGATGGTACGTCCCACACTGAGCCCTGATCTCACAGCAGATGGTACGGCCCACACTGAGCCGTGATCTCACAGCAGATGGTACGGCCCCCACCGAGCCCTGATCTCACAGCAGATGGTACGGCCCCCTCTGAGCCCTGATCTCACAGCAGGTGGTACGGCCCCCACTGAGTCCTGATCTCACAGCAGATGGTACGGCCCCCTCTGAGCCCTGATCTCACAGCAGATGGTACGGCCCCCACTGAGTCCTGATCTCACAGCAGATGGTACAGCCCCCACTTAGTCCTGATCTCACAGCAGATGGTACGGCCCCCTCTGATCCCTGATCTCACAGCAGATGGTACGGCCCCCACTGAGCCCTGATCTCACAGCAGATGGTACGTCCCACACTGAGTCCTGATCTCACAGCAGATGGTACGGCCCCCTCTGAGCCCTGATCTCACAGCAGATGGTACAGCCCCCACTGAGTCCTCATCTCACAGCAGATGGTACGGCCCCCACTGAGTCCTGATCTCACAGCAGATGGTACGGCCCCCACTGAGCCCTGATCTCACAGCAGATGGTACGGACCCCTCTGAGCCCTGATCTCACAGCAGTTGGTACGGCCCCCTCTGAGCCCTGATCTCACAGCAGATGGTACGGCCCACACTGAGCCCTGATCTCACAGCAGATGGTACGGACCCCTCTGAGCCCTGATCTCACAGCAGATGGTACGGCCCCCTCTGAGCCCTGATCTCACAGCAGATGGT
Organism: Hyperolius riggenbachi; assembly: GCF_040937935.1. Taxonomy (NCBI): domain Eukaryota; kingdom Metazoa; phylum Chordata; class Amphibia; order Anura; family Hyperoliidae; genus Hyperolius; species Hyperolius riggenbachi. The sequence goes on from NC_090647.1 coordinate 572,225,595, forward strand.
ACGGCCCACACTGAGCCCTGATCTCACATCAGATGGTACGGCCCCCACTGAGCCCTGATCTCACAGCAGATGGTACGGCCCCCACTGAGCCCTGATCTCACATCAGATGGTACGGCCCCCTCTGAGCCCTGATCTCACAGCAGATGGTACGGCCCCCACTGAGTCCTGATCTCACAGCAGATGGTACGGCCCCCACTGAGCCCTGATCTCACAGCAGATGGTACGGACCCCTCTGAGCCCTGATCTCACAGCAGTTGGTACGGCCCCCTCTGAGCCCTGATCTCACAGCAGATGGTACGTCCCACACTGAGTCCTGATCTCACAGCAGATGGTACGGACCCCTCTGAGCCCTGATCTCACATCAGATGGTACGGCCCCCTCTGAGCCCTGATCTCACAGCAGATGGTACGGCCCCCACTGAGCCCTGATCTCACATCAGATGGTACGACCCCCACTGAGCCCTGATCTCACATCAGATGGTACGGCCCCCTCTGAGCCCTGATCTCACAGCAGATGGTACGGCCCCCTCTGAGCCCTGATCTCACAGCAGATGGTACGGCCCCCACTGAGCCCTGATCTCACAGCAGATGGTACGGCCCCCTCTGAGCCCTGATCTCACAGCAGATGGTACGGCCCCCTCTGAGCCCTGATCTCACAGCAGATGGTACGGCCCCCTCTGAGCCCTGATCTCACAGCAGATGGTACGGCCCCCTCTGAGCCCTGATCTCACAGCAGATGGTACGGCCCCCACTGAGCCCTGATCTCACATCAGATGGTGTCACGAAACAGCCGTGAGAAACGCAGGTGAATCGGGAAGATTTGCGCAGTCATTGCAGCGATCAAAATGACAATTTTTCACTGTACCATTGGTTTCTACCAATGCTACACATAAATTATCCCAACTTAATATACTCCACAGAACTCTCCTAACCCCTAAAAGATTATATAGCATGCATTTTAGAGATGACCCTATCTGTGCCCGCTGTAGTAGAGACCACGGAGATCTTATTCACATGCTGTGGCATTGCCCCAAACTTCATAGATACTGGAAAGATATTTTAGATATAATTGACACTCTCATCAATGCTACTGTTCCGAGAACCTTCCAGTTCTGTCTATTAGGGCTACTGTCGGGGTTAAAGGTCCCAGATCCAACACAAACTATGCTTCATAGGCTGTTATTTCAAGCTAGAAAGCTTATCCTATCTGTTTGGATTGATCCAGCTCCTCCTTCCTCCGCCTCCTGGATTATACAGGTAAATTCTTATCTAAAGTTCGAAAAATTGGTATATGCACACAGAGGTGCACCCCAAAAATTTGAACAAATATGGGCTCCCTGGCTAAATACTCCTGGTCTTCCTGACCGGGCATTGATTATCGATAGACTATTTACTCTGGGCATTTGAATGGGTAAAGAAAATCCTGAAACTGCTATCACCTTCTCTTTACTCCCTTTAGTCACTACAGTTGCCCTTTAATCTGTTAAACTAGCCCTGTGATTGGACAAATGTATGTCTATGTTGATCATTTGTTGTTTGATTGTATGTATACCAAATACCTCTGAAGGTAATACCTGCTGCTGTTGTAAAGTGTTATATCTGATGTAAACTTGTTCTGTTTACATTTTGTTCTTTGACTTTAATAAAGGATGATTTAAAAAAAAAGACAATTTTTCTTCTAAAATATGTTTGCTGACCAGTGAAGACATGTTGGTTTAATTTACTTGATCAAAAGAAGACAGTTCACAGGTACCTGTCACAACTCTGACCAGGTAATTACCTCCTCATAGTTACCTGTGACCGACAGCATACACAGGAATAGGCAGGAAAGCCACAGCAGGGGGCCTATTCAAAAACTGCAGTCACACAAACAGAACGGCAGCAACACAGCAGGGTATTGTCATATGGACAGCCCAAAGCGAATATAGCCAGTCATTTTTTGGTAAGATTACAGCAGAATGCCACTGACTATCTCTACTAAAATAACACATTTAGGCGCAGTTGAAATTGCGCACGTTTTAAGAGATCGTGGGAGTTCGTAGCCCATTCCTAAGCAGAGTTATTAAGTTTTGTGCAACCACTTGGGCTAGACTCAGGATTCTTGGTCTCTGTATGATTCCCCGAATCCACTGTGTATTAATCTGTCATCAGCGCAAATGTGGCATTTATCGGTTCTGAATTACAGCGTTTTATAAGTTTAAACCTAAATCTCTCTCCAAGGACTTGAACTGTGATTGGTTTGTCAACCAGAGGGGCGGGCTTGGTCCCACCCCAAAACTAGCTTCCATAAAACCAGGATGCATACAAGGAGGGGCAGTCTTCCCCATGTACCATCACCTGATCAGGCCAGCCAGAGGACCATGTGGCTGGCAGCCATTTTCCTGAACTGAAACAAAGGACATTTTTCATGTGCACAGATTTTCCCAGAAAGGACAGATTTCCATGAACCTAAGTACTTTATTCCATTTTTTATTTCATACTGTGCTATTATTTGTCTCTATAATTGTTGATTTTAACGATTTTCTGTATATATTAATTATTTATGTTGCATTTTTTAATAAACAACGCTAGCGTCATTTATTTATTCAGCTACCCTGCTATTCAGCCGCACAAACTGAACCCTGGCTTCTGAAGAGTCGCTACTAATGTTAATAGCTAGATAAAAATAGAGTGTGTTTAACCGTCTTCTATTTGCAGGTCTAGAGTCAGTCAGTCAGTCAGTGGGTTCCTCTTTCCCATGGTAACAGAGGTGGTGGCAGTTATACCCTAAAATAGTGTGCAATTTGTATTACCGTAACTCACAGGCTCCCTTCTAGTCGGTCTGCTGCCAAAAAATCCAAGCGGTTTCTGAGCACCGATTGTGACCACAGATTGCATGGTCTGTGTGCTGAAACAGATTGGGAGGCATTGTGCGGTCCGGCCACTAGGGGCCCTGTGACAGATGGTACGGCCCACACTGAGCCCTGATCTCACAGCAGATGGTACGGCCCACACTGAGCCCTGATCTCACAGCAGATGGTACGGCCCCCGCTGAGCCCTGATCTCACAGCAGATGGTACAGTCCCCTCTGAGCCCTCATCACACAACAGATGGTACGGCCCCCTCTGAGCCCTGATCTCACAGCAGATGCTACGGCCCTCACTGATCCCTGACCTCACAGCAGATGGTACGGCCCCCTCTGAGCCCTGATCTCAAAGCAGATGGTACGGCCCCCTCTGAGCCCTGATCTCACAGCAGATGGTACGGCCCCCTCTGAGCCCTGATCTCACAGCATATGGTACGGCCCCCTCTGAGCCCTGATCTCACAGCAGATGGTACGGCCCCCTCTGAGCCCTGATCTCACAGCAGATGGTACGGCCCCCTCTGAGCCCTGATCTCACAGCAGATGGTACGGCCCCCTCTGAGCCCTGATCTCACAGCAGATGGTACGGCCCCCACTGAGCCCTGATCTCACAGCAGATGGTACGGCCCCCTCTGAGCCCTGATCTCACAGCAGATGGTACGGCCCCCTCTGAGCCCTGATCTCACAGCAGATGGTACGGCCCACACTGAGCCGTGATCTCACAGCAGATGGTACGGCCCACACTGAGCCCTGATCTCACAGCAGATTATACGGCCCCCTCTGAGCCCTGATCTCACAGCAGATGGTACGGCCCCCACTGAGCCCTGATCTCACAGCAGATGGTACGGCCCCCGCTGAGCCCTGATCTCACAGCAGATGGTACGGCCCCCTCTGATCCCTGATCTTACAGCAGATAGTACGGCCCACACTGAGCCCTGATCTCACAGCAGATGGTACGGCCCCCACTGAGCCCTGATCTCACAGCAGATGGTACGGCCCCCTCTAAGCCCTGATCTCACAGCAGATGGTACGGCCCCCACTGAGCCCTGATCTCACAGCAGATGGTATGGCCCCCTCTGAGCCCTGATCTCACAGCAGATGGTACGGCCCACACTGAGCCCTGATCTCACAGCAGATGGTACGGCCCCCACTGAGCCCTGATCTCACAGCAGATGGTACGGCCCACACTGAGCCCTGATCTCACAGCAGATGGTACGGCCCCCACTGAGCCCTGATCTCACAGCAGATGGTACGGCCCCCTCTGATCCCTGATCTCACAGCAGATGGTACGGCCCACACTGAGCCCTGATCTCACATCAGATGGTACGGCCCCCTCTGAGCCCTGATCTCACAGCAGATGGTACGGACCCCTCTGAGCCCTGATCTCACAGCAGATGGTACGGCCCCCACTGAGCCCTGATCTCACAGCAGATGGTATGGCCCACTCTGAGCCCTGATCTCACAGCAGATGGTACGGCCCACACTGAGCCCTGATCTCACATCAGATGGTACGGCCCACACTGAGCCCTGATCTCACAGCAGATGGTACGGCCCCCTCTGATCCCTGATCTCACAGCAGATGGTATGGCCCCCTCTGAGCCCTGATCTCACATCAGATGGTACGGCCCACACTGAGCCCTGATCTCACAGCAGATGGTACGGCCCACACTGAGCCCTGATCTCACAGCAGATGGTACGTCCCACACTGAGCCTCGAGATAACAAATGCCCCCTATGTCTGTGTCATGTGATCAGAGACCAGTGTCCACTACCACATAACTATGGCCAAGGTTAAGCCACTAGCTCCATATGCCTGGGTCATGTGACCAGAGATGATATATGAAGATGATCAATCATAGAATTACACTTACTCCGCCTCAAACTGATTTGGGGTGATGATATTGGCGACAGGAACAACCAAATTCTTGTAGACCGGCATCAAGTCCTCCGGGACATACTGCAAAACAAGGACTCCAACAGTTCATTGGTGACTGGGGGGAGGGGGAGTGAGCAGGGCAGAAGACAGAGCAGCAAATACAGCAATGAGGATATTAGAGTGTAAGCTCCTCTGGTGCAGAGACTGATGGGAATGGATCAGTGATCTCTGTACAGCGCTGTGGTATATGTCAGAGCTATATAAATGTATAATAATAATAGTGTGTGACTGTGGGGAGGACATTAGAGTGTAAGCTCCTCTGGTGCAGAGGCTGATGGGAATGGATCAGTGATCTCTGTACAGCGCTGTGGTATATGTCAGAGCTATATTAATGTATAATAATAGTGTGTGACTGTGGGGAGGACATTAGATTGTAAGCTCTTCTGGTGCAGAGGCTGATGGGAATGGATCAGTGATCTATGTACAGTGCTGTGGTATATGTCAGAGCTATATAAATGTATAATAATAGTGTGTGACTGTGGTGAGGACATTAGAGTGTAAGCTCCTCTGGTGCAGAGACTGATGGGAATGGATCAGTGATCTCTGTACTGCGCTGTGGTATATGTCAGAGCTGTATAATAGTGTGTGACTGTGGTGAGGACATTAGAGTGTAAGCTCCTCTGGTGCAGAGACTGATGGGAATGGATCAGTGATCTCTGTACTGCGCTGTGGTACATGTCAGAGCTGTATAATAGTGTGTGACTGTGGTGAGGACATTAGAGTGTAAGCTCCTCTGGTGCAGAGACTGATGGGAATGGATCAGTGATCTCTGTACAGCACTGTGGAATATGTCAGAGCTATATAAATGTATAATAATAATAGTGTGACTGTGGTGAGGACATTAGAGTGTAAGCTCCTCTGGTGCAGAGACTGATGGGAATAGATCAGTGATCTCTGTACAGCACTGTGGAATATGTCAGAGCTATATAAATGTATAATAATAATAGTGTGTGGCTGTGGTGGGGACATTAGAGTGTAAGCTCCTCTGGTGCAGAGACTGATGGGAATGGATCAGTGATCTCTGTACAGCACTGTGGAATATGTCAGAGCTATATAAATGTATAATAATAATAGTGTGACTGTGGTGAGGACATTAGAGTGTAAGCTCCTCTGGTGCAGAGACTGATGGGAATAGATCAGTGATCTCTGTACAGCACTGTGGAATATGTCAGAGCTATATAAATGTATAATAATAATAGTGTGTGACTGTGGTGAGGACATTAGAGTGTAAGCTCCTCTGGTGCAGACACCAGGGCTGTGGAGTCTGAGTCGGAGTCGTGGAGTCGGAGTCGTGGAGTCGGACAATTTTGGGTGCCTGGAGTCGGAGTCGGGAAAAAATGCACCGACTCCGACTCCGACTGCTAATGAATTTGTAACTGTAATTAAAATAGAAAATATGATAAAATCTTCTATTTCTCAGGTAATAGTCATTAAAAATAATGTATATATACAGTATATATACAGTAATAGCTGTGCTTAGTCCATAAAAATAAAACAAACCAATCAAAATTAGTTACTTGTGCTGCTTCAATAAAGCAGTCCCCGTATTTTTAAGGTCAGATATACATATCTGATTGTGACTGTATATATGATGTGTACACAGGAATCTCTTATATATGTTACGGCCAGAACCCGAAGTGTGGCCACTTCGGGTTCTGGCCGGCCAATTTGCGAAGTGGCCGCAGCGCAGCGGCCAATGTTAGAAATGCAAAGCTACACTTATTTTACGGCCGTCTCGCTGCGGCCAAATGTATTAAAAGTTGCTTAAATTTAATTAAATATAGCCGGCGGCGATGTGATAGATGAAGCCGCCGGCTTTCGCACTGCCTCCCCCCCCCCCCCCCCCCCCGATTCTCACCCCCCCCCCCCCCCCCCGCCTCTCTCCTTGTCCCCGCCTTCCATACAATACGGAGCCGCCGGGAGAGTCGTTCGTCGCGGCAGGGGAAGCAGAGCGGGGAGGCTGCAGACATTGCTTCTGCCAGCGCCCGCTCTGCAGGAACGGCAGGATTCCCCTGCCGCGACGAACGACTCTCGGGGGACACGCGTGTCCCCGCCCGGCTGCTCCGTATGTCGTATAGGAGGCAGGGAGAGGAGGAGGAGGCAGTGCGAAAGCCGGCGGCTTCATCTATCACATCGCCGCCGGCTATATTTAATTAAATTAAGCAACTTTTAATACATTTGGCCGCAGCGAGACGGCTGTAAAATAAATGTAAACTTTCCATTTCTAACATTGGCCGCTGCGCTGCGGCCACTTTGCACATTGGCCGGCCAGAACCCGAAGTGGCTGGCCAGAACGCGAAGTGGCCACACTTCGGGTTCTGGCCGTAACATATATACTAAATAACATCTATGCTGTAAGAATAAAGCCTGATGTGTAGCTGTGTCACTAATAGAGATGGTCAATGAGATGGAAATAATTCTGCATTGATGCTGATTTATGCAAATGTATGCACTCCCTTTGCTGATGAAATCAAATAATTTGATATGTTGTTAAAATTTGGTTTGGTGACTACAAATTAAAGGGTACCTGAGACGGATGAAAAGTAAAGTTTTATACATACCTGGGGCTTTCTCCAGCCCCCTTCAGGCCAATCAGTCCCTCGCTGTCCTCCACCACCCGGATCTTCTGCTATGAGTCCTGGTAATTCAGCCAGTCAGCGCTGTCCGGCCGCATGCTGCTCCCACAGCCAGGAACATTCTGCAACTGTGCATTAGTGCTGCACAGGTGTAGTATGCTCCTGGCGGCGGAGTGTGTGCATGCGCACTACGCCCGACTGGCTCAAGTACCTGGACTCATAGCAGAAGATCCAGGTGGTGGAGGAGGACAACGAGGGACTGATTATCCTGAAGGCGGCTGGAGGAAGCTCCAGGTATGTATAAAACTTTAATTTCATCTGTCTCAGGTTTACTTTGTTACACAGTAGTACTATACTCTACATATGCACTCCCCACAGAGCTGCATAGAATCCACTGAGAATGCTGTGCACATTGAACACAGAGGTGTTGTCTGTCACCCATAAACCTTGCTCAGATTGTGCATGAAGAATGTGTAATAGAGGAAGAATCCCCTCATCCCCCTGCAGAGTACCTGCACATCACTCTTACATGTACCCACAGTTACATTGCCTAGGGCCTGATCCATGTTCAGATTGTGCATGAAGAATGTGTAATAGAGGAAGAATCTCCTCATTCCCCTGCAGAGTACCTGCACATCACTCTTACATGTACCCACAGTCACATTGCCTAGGTCCTGATCCATGTTCAGATTGTGCATGAAGAATGTGTAATAGAGGAAGAATCTCCTCATTCCCCTGCAGAGTACCTGCACATCACTCTTACATGTACCCACACTTACATTGCCTAGGGCCTGATCCATGTTCAGATTGTGCATGAAGAATGTGTAATAGAGGAAGAATCCCCTCATTCCCCTGCAGAGTACCTGCACATCACTCTTACATGTACCCACAGTTACATTGCCTAGGGCCTGATCCATGTTCAGATTGTGCATGAAGAATGTGTAATAGAGGAAGAATCCCCTCATTCCCCTGCAGAGTACCTGCACATCACTCTTACATGTACCCACAGTCACATTGCCTAGGGCCTGATCCATGTTCAGATTGTGCATGAAGAATGTGTAATAGAGGAAGAATCCCCTCATTCCCCTGCAGAGTACCTGCACATCACTCTTACATGTACCCACACTTACATTGCCTAGGGCCTGATCCATGTTCAGATTGTGCATGAAGAATGTGTAATAGAGGAAGAATCCCCTCATTCCCCTGCAGAGTACCTGCACATCACTCTTACATGTACCCACACTTACATTGCCTAGGGCCTGATCCATGTTCAGATTGTACATGAAGAATGTGTAATAGAGGAAGAATCTCCTTATTCTCCTGCAGAGTACCTGCACATCACTCTTACATGTACACACAGTTACATTGCCTAGGGCCTGATCCATGTTCAGATTGTGCATGAAGAATGTGTAATAGAGGAAGAATCCCCTCATTCCCCTGCAGAGTACCTGCACATCACTCTTACATGTACACACAGTTACATTGCCTAGGGCCTGATCCATGTTCAGATTGCGCATGAAGAATGTGTAATAGAGGAAGAATCTCCTCATTCCCCTGCAGAGTACCTGCACATCATTCTTACATGTACCCACAGTTACATTGCCTAGGGCCTGATCCATGTTCAAATTGTGCATGAAGAATGTGTAATAGAGGAAGAATCCCCTCATTCCCCTGCAGAGTACTTGCACATCACTCTTACATGTACACACAGTTACATTGCATAGGGCCTGATCCATGTTCAGATTGTACATGAAGAATGTGTAATAGAGGAAGAATCTCCTCATTCCCCTGCAGAGTACCTGCACATCATTCTTACATGTACCCACAGTCACATTGCCTAGGGCCTGATAGATGTTCTTTGTTCCGGTTTGTACCTTTTACAAGTACTCTTACCAAGAACTAGTTTTAGTCTAAAGGGAATAAATATAGTAGTCTACATATCCTTCTCACTTCAGTTGTCTTGTAAAATTCCTAAGCGTTGGCAGTTATGAGACGAAGTTCACGTTACATACTTTTAATCAACAAAATTGTAATATGCAAATTAGAGGAGTCGGAGTCGAGGAGTCGGAGTTGGTGGAATCCTAAACTGAGGAGTCGGAGTCGGTGGATTTTTGGACCGACTCCACAGCCCTGGCAGAGACTGATGGGAATGGATCAGTGATCTCTGTACAGTGCTGTGGTATATGTCAGAGCTATATAAATGTATAATAATAATAGTGTGTGACTGGTGAGGACATTAGAGTGTAAGCTCCTCTGGTGCAGAGACTGATGGGAATGGATCAGTGATCTCTGTACAGCACTGTGGAATATGTCAGAGCTATATAAATGTATAATAATAATAGTGTGTGGCTGTGGTGAGGACATTAGAGTGTAAGCTCCTCTGGTGCAGAGACTGATGGGAATGGATCAGTGATCTCTGTACAGCGCTGTGGTATATGTCAGAGCTATATAAATGTATAATAATAATAGTGTGACTGTGGTGAGGACATTAGAGTGTAAGCTCCTCTGGTGCAGAGACTGATTGGAATGGATCAGTGATCTCTGTACAGTGCTGTGGAATATGTCAGAGCTATATAAATGTATAATAATAATAGTGTGTGACTGGTGAGGACATTAGAGTGTAAGCTCCTCTGGTGCAGAGACTGATGGGAATGGATCAGTGATCTCTGTACAGCGCTGTGGTATATGTCAGAGCTATATAAATGTATAATAATAATAATAGTGTGTGACTGTGGTGAGGACATTAGAGTGTAAGCTCCTCTGGTGCAGAGGCTGATGGGAAAGGATTGCTCAGTGGTTAGGGTGGTGCAGTGCTGGTAGTGCAGCAGGATACAGTATAGGTATGCAATGGAAAGCAGTAATTACACAGCAGCGAGTGGGAAGGGAAGCAGGGTGAGGGTAGTAGTGCAGATGAAGGTGCAGAGGTCGGTGAGGGACAGTGAAGGGGGATGCAGTGTTAGGTGGTAAGATGGAAAGTGCAGTAGGTAGATGGAGGTTCAGTAGTTAGCTGGAGATACTGTGGGCAGATGGTGGTGCAGTGGGTAGCTGGAGATGCAGTGGGTAGCTGGAGGTGCAGTGGTTAGCTGGAGGTGCAGTGGTTAGCTGGAGGTGCAGTGGTTAGCTGGAGGTGCAGTGGTTAGCTGGAGGTGCAGAGGTTAGCTGGAGGTGCAGAGGTTAGCTGGAGGTGCAGAGGTTAGCTGGAAGTGCAGTGGTTAGCTGGAGGTGCAGTGGTTAGCTGTAGATGCAGTGGGTAGCTGGAGGTACAGAGGGTAGCTGGAGGTACAGAGGGTAGCTAGAGGTACAGAGGGTAGCTAGAGGTACAGAGGGTAGCTGGAGGTGCAGAGGGTAGCTAGAGGTGCAGTGGTTAGCTGGAGGTGCAGTAGTTAGCTGGAGGAACAGGTGGCAGATGGTGGCGAAGTGGTTAGCTGGAGGTGTAGTGGTTAGCTGGGGGTGCAGTGGGTAGCTGGAGGTGCAGTGGGCAGATGGTGGTGCAGTGGGCAGATGGTGGTGCAGTAGTTAGCTGGAGGAACAGTTCGCAGATGGTGGTGCAGTGGTTAGCTGGAGGTGCAGTGGTTAGCTGGAGGTGCAGTGGTTAGCTGGAGGTGCAGTGGTTAGCTGGAGGAACAGTTGGCAGATGGTGGTGAAGTGGTTAGCTGGAGGTGCAGTGGGTAGCTGGAGGTGCAGTGGGTAGCTGGAGGTGCAGTGGGTAGCTGGAGGTGCAGTGGGTAGCTGGAGGTGAAGGGCAGATGGTGGTGCAGTAGTTAGCTGGAGGAACAGTTGGCAGATGGTGGTGCAGGGGTAGCTGGAGGTGCAGTGGGTAGCTGGAGGTGCAGTGGTTAGCTGGAGGTGCAGTGGGCAGATGGTGGTGAAGTGGTTAGCTGTAGGTGCAAGGTGCAGTGGGTAGCTGGAGGTGCAGTGGGCAGATGGTGGTGCAGTAGTTAGCTGGAGGAACAGTTGGCAGATGGTGGTGAAGTGGTTAGCTGGAGGTGCAGTGGGTAGCTGGAGGTGCAGTGGGTAGCTGGAGGTGCAGTGGGTAGCTGGAGGTGAAGGGCAGATGGTGGTGCAGTAGTTAGCTGGAGGAACAGTTGGCAGATGGTGGTGCAGGGGTAGCTGGAGGTGCAGTGGGTAGCTGGAGTTGCAGTGGTTAGCTGGAGGTGCAGTGGTTAGCTGGAGGTGCAGTGGGCAGATGGTGGTGAAGTGGTTAGCTGTAGGTGCAAGGTGCAGTGGGTAGCTGGAGGTGCAGTGGGCAGATGGTGGTGCAGTAGTTAGCTGGAGGAACAGTTGGCAGATGGTGGTGAAGTGGTTAGCTGGAGGTGCAGTGGGTAGCTGGAGGTGCAGAGGGCAGATGGTGGTGCAGTAGTTAGCTGGAAGAACAGTTGGCAGATGGTGGTGAAGGGGTTAGCTGGAGGTGCAGTGGTTAGCTGGAGGTGCAGTGGGTAGCTGGAGGTGCAGTGGGTAGCTGGAGGTGCAGTGGGTAGCTGGAGGTGCAGTGGGTAGCTGGAGGTGAAGGGCAGATGGTGGTGCAGTAGTTAGCTGGAGGAACAGTTGGCAGATGGTGGTGCAGGGGTAGCTGGAGGTGCAGTGGGTAGCTGGAGGTGCAGTGGTTAGCTGGAGGTGCAGTGGGCAGATGGTGGTGAAGTGGTTAGCTGTAGGTGCAAGGTGCAGTGGGTAGCTGGAGGTGCAGTGGGCAGATGGTGGTGCAGTAGTTAGCTGGAGGAACAGTTGGCAGATGGTGGTGAAGTGGTTAGCTGGAGGTGCAGTGGGTAGCTGGAGGTGCAGTGGGTAGCTGGAGGTGCAGTGGGTAGCTGGAGGTGAAGGGCAGATGGTGGTGCAGTAGTTAGCTGGAGGAACAGTTGGCAGATGGTGGTGCAGGGGTAGCTGGAGGTGCAGTGGGTAGCTGGAGTTGCAGTGGTTAGCTGGAGGTGCAGTGGTTAGCTGGAGGTGCAGTGGGCAGATGGTGGTGAAGTGGTTAGCTGTAGGTGCAAGGTGCAGTGGGTAGCTGGAGGTGCAGTGGGCAGATGGTGGTGCAGTAGTTAGCTGGAGGAACAGTTGGCAGATGGTGGTGAAGTGGTTAGCTGGAGGTGCAGTGGGTAGCTGGAGGTGCAGAGGGCAGATGGTGGTGCAGTAGTTAGCTGGAAGAACAGTTGGCAGATGGTGGTGAAGGGGTTAGCTGGAGGTGCAGTGGTTAGCTGGAGGTGCAGTGGTTAGCTGGAGGTGCATTGGTTAGCTGGAGGTGCATTGGTTAGCTGGAGGTGCAGTGGGTAGCTGGAGTTGCAGTGGTTAGCTGGAGGTGCAGTGGTTAGCTGGAGGTGCAGTGGGCAGATGGTGGTGAAGTGGTTAGCTGGAGGTGCAAGGTGCAGTGGGTAGCTGGAGGTGCCGTGGGCAGATGGTGGTGCAGTAGTTAGCTGGAGGAACAGTTGGCAGATGGTGGTGAAGTGGTTAGCTGGAGGTGCAGTGGGTAGCTGGAGGTGCAGTGGGTAGCTGGAGGTGCAAAGGGCAGATGGTGGTGCAGTAGTTAGCTGGAGGAACAGTTGGCAGATGGTGGTGAAGTGGTTAGCTGGAGGTGCAGTGGTTAGCTGGAGGTGCAGTGGTTAGCTGGAGGTGCATTGGTTAGATGGAGGTGCAGTGGGTAGCTGGAGGTGCAGAGGGCAGATGGTGGTGCAGTAGTTAGCTGGAGGAACAGTTGGCAGATGGTGGTGAAGTGGTTAGCTGGAGGTGCAGTGGTTAGCTGGAGGTGCAGTGGTTAGCTGGAGGTGCAGTGGTTAGCTGGAGGTGCAGAGGGCAGATGGTGGTGCAGTGGTTAGCTGGAGGAACAGTTGGCAGATGGTGGTGAAGTGGTTAGCTGGAGGTGCAGTGGGTAGCTGGAGGTGCAGTGTTTAGCTGGAGGTGCAGTGGTTAGCTGGAGGAACAGTTGGCAGATGGTGGTGCAGTGGTTAGCTGGAGGAACAGTTGGCAGATGGTGGTGCAGTGGTTAGCTGGAGGTGCAGTGGTTAATGAGTGGTCAGGCAGTGTGTAGAGTGGAGGGAGACAGGGACTCAGTACAGAGGCATTATGGGTAATACATGAGGTCATACCATGGATCCCTCTCCACTCCACTTATCTCCCATCACCGGATCACACACTGCAGGAGAAAGAATCACCACAGTCAGATCATTCCCACATAACAGCTGATAGAAGCCTCCCTCCTCCAGTAGCCAATCATAGAGCACATTCAGAGTACATGTTCCCCCAGGGCAGGTCACAGCACCTCCCCCATACAAAGATCACATGGCCAATCCCCTCCTCAGGAACAGGACCGCTCAGCACCTCCCCCATACAAAGATCACATGGCCAATCCCCTCCTCAGACATGGGACCCCCTCAGCACCTCCCCCATACAAAGATCACATGGCCAATCCCCTCCTCAGGAACAGGACCGCTCAGCACCTCCCCCATACAAAGATCACATGACCAATCCCCTCAGACATAGAACCCCCTCAGCACCTCCCCCATACAGTTATCACATGGTTAATCCCCATGTCAGATGATCACCCATGATCCTCAGTGACTGGAGACACATGGCCCTCTCTCCCAGGGACTGGAGATCTGGTGTGATGGGAAATCTCCCATGATCCTCAGTGACTGGAGACACATGGCCCTCTCTCCCGGAGACTGGAGATCTGGTGTGATGGGAAATCTCCCATGATCCTCAGTGACTGGAGACACATGGGCCTCTCTCCCGGACACTGGAGATCTGGTGTGATGGGAAATCTCCCATGATCCTCAGTGACTGGAGACACATGGCCCTCTCTCCCAGAGACTGGAGATCTGGTGTGATGGGAAATCTCCCATGATCCTCTGCGACTGGAGACACATGGGCCTCTCCTCCGGAGACTGGAGATCTGGTGTGATAGGAAATCTCCCATGATCCTCAGTGACTGGAGACACCTGGGCCTCTCTTCTGGAGATCTGGTGTGATGGGAAATCTCCCATGATCCTCAGTGACTGGAGACACATGGGCCTCTCTCCCAGGGACTGGAGATCTGGTGTGATGGGAAATCTCCCATGATCCTCAGTGACTGGAGACACATGGTCCTCTCTCCCAGGGACTGGAGATCTGGTGTGATGGGAAATCTCCCATGATCCTCAGTGACTGGAGACACATGGGCCTCTCCCCCGGAGACTGGAGATCTGGTTTGATGGGAAATCTCCCATGATCCTCAGTGACTGGAGACACATGGCCCTCTCTCCCGGAGACTGGAGATCTGGTGTGATGGGAAATCTCCCATGATCCTCAGTGACTGGAGACACATGGGCTTCTCTCCCGGAGACTGGAGATCTAGTGTGATAGGAAATCTCCCATGATCCTCAGTGACTGGAGACACATGGGCCTCTCTCCCGGACACTGGAGATCTGGTGTGATAGGAAATCTCCCATGATCCTCAGTGACTGGAGACACATGGCCCTCTCTCCTGGAGATCTGCTGTGATAGGAAATCTCCCATGATCCTCAGTGACTGGAGACACATGGGCCTCTCTCCCGGAGACTGGAGATCTGGTGTGATAGGAAATCTCCCATGATCCTCAGTGACTGGAGACACATGGCCCTCTCTCCCGGAGACTGGAGATCTGGTGTGATGGGAAATCTCCCATGATCCTCAGTGACTGGAGACACATGGCCCTCTCTCCCGGAGACTGGAGATCTGGTGTGATGGGAAATCTCCCATGATCCTCAGTGACTGGAGACACATGGCCCTCTCTCCCGGAGACTGGAGATCTGGTGTGATGAGAAATCTCCCATGATCCTCAGTGACTGGAGACACATGGACCTCTCTCCCAGAGACTGGAGATCTGCTGTGATAGGAAATCTCCCATGATCCTCAGTGACTGGAGACACATGGCCCTCTCTCCCGGAGACTGGAGATCTGGTGTGATAGGAAATCTCCCATGATCCTCAGTGACTGGAGACACATGGGCCTCTCTCCCGGAGACTGGAGATCTGGTGTGATGAGAAATCTCCCATAATCCTCAGTGACTGGAGACACATGGGCCTCTCCCCCGGAGACTGGAGATCTGGTGTGATGGGAAATCTCTCATGATCCTCAGTGACTGGAGACACATGGTCCTCTCTCCCGGAGACTGGAGATCTGGTGTGATGGGAAATCTCCCATGATCCTCAGTGACTGGAGACACATGGCCCTCTCTCCCGGAGACTGGAGATCTGGTGTGATGGGAAATCTCCCATGATCCTCAGTGACTGGAGACACATGGCCCTCTCTCCCGGAGACTGGAGATCTGGTGTGATGGGAAATCTCCCATGATCCTCAGTGACTGGAGACACATGGGCTTCTCTCCCAGGGACTGGAGATCTGGTGTGATGGGAAATCTCCCATGATCCTCAGTGACTGGAGACACATGGTCCTCTCTCCCAGGGACTGGAGATCTGGTGTGATGGGAAATCTCCCATGATCCTCAGTGACTGGAGACACATGGCCCTCTCTCCCGGAGACTGGAGATCTGGTGTGATGGGAAATCTCCCATGATCCTCAGTGACTGGAGACACATGGCCCTCTCTCCCGTAGACTGGAGATCTGGTGTGATGGGAAATCTCCCATGATCCTCAGTGACTGGAGACACATGGGCTTCTCTCCCGGAGACTGGAGATCTAGTGTGATAGGAAATCTCCCATGATCCTCAGTGACTGGAGACACATGGGCCTCTCTCCCGGACACTGGAGATCTGGTGTGATAGGAAATCTCCCATGATCCTCAGTGACTGGAGACACATGGCCCTCTCTCCTGGAGATCTGCTGTGATAGGAAATCTCCCATGATCCTCAGTGACTGGAGACACATGGGCCTCTCTCCCGGAGACTGGAGATCTGGTGTGATAGGAAATCTCCCATGATCCTCAGTGACTGGAGACACATGGCCCTCTCTCCCGGAGACTGGAGATCTGGTGTGATGGGAAATCTCCCATGATCCTCAGTGACTGGAGACACATGGCCCTCTCTCCCGGAGACTGGAGATCTGGTGTGATGGGAAATCTCCCATGATCCTCAGTGACTGGAGACACATGGGCCTCTCCCCCGGAGACTGGAGATCTGGTGTGATGAGAAATCTCCCATAATCCTCAGTGACTGGAGACACATGGCCCTCTCTCCCGGAGACTGGAGATCTGGTGTGATAGGAAATCTCCCATGATCCTCAGTGACTGGAGACACATGGGCCTCTCCCCCGGAGACTGGAGATCTGGTGTGATGGGAAATCTCTCATGATCCTCAGTGACTGGAGACACATGGCCCTCTCTCCCAGGGACTGGAGATCTGGTGTGATGGGAAATCTCCCATGATCCTCAGTGACTGGAGACACATGGCCCTCTCTCCCGGAGACTGGAGATCTGGTGTGATGAGAAATCTCCCATAATCCTCAGTGACTGGAGACACATGGGCCTCTCCCCCGGAGACTGGAGATCTGGTGTGATGGGAAATCTCTCATGATCCTCAGTGACTGGAGACACATGGCCCTCTCTCCCAGGGACTGGAGATCTGGTGTGATGGGAAATCTCCCATGATCCTCGGTGACTGGAGACACATGGCCCTCTATCCCAGAGACTGGAGATCTGGTGTGATGGGAAATCTCCCATGATCCTCAGTGACTGGAGACACATGGCCCTCTCTCCTGGAGATCTGCTGTGATAGGAAATCTCCCATGATCCTCAGTGACTGGAGACACATGGACCTCTCTTCCGGAGACTGGAGATTTGGTGTGATAGGAAATCTCCCATGATCCTCAGTGACTGGAGACACATGGGCCTCTCCCCCGGAGACCGGAGATCTGGTGTGATAGGAAATCTCCCATGATCCTCAGTGACTGGAGACACATGGCCCTCTCTCCCGGAGACTGGAGATCTGGTGTGATGGGAAATCTCCCATGATCCTCAGTGACTGGAGACACATGGGCCTCTCCCCCGGAGACTGGAGATCTGGTGTGATGGGAAATCTCCCATGATCCTCAGTGACTGGAGACACATGGCCTCTCTCCCGGAGACTGGAGATCTGGTGTGATGGAAAATCTCTCATGATCCTCAGTGACTGGAGACACATTGTCACGTACCTTTGTGGATGGAGACCGGTATGCTGAGGACAGCAACTCCTGCGACTTGCCAACTGAGGTCCCTGAGGTTGGAACAGGAGCCAACAGTAACCAAGGGGCAGGAGCGCTTGCAGAACCGTAGCAGAGTTCAGGTTGGTTAAGCAGCGCCCCCGCAGGCTGAGTCGGGTACTGCAATGACTCAGGAACCCAGTTAAATGGATGGCAGCTGGTGACTGGAGAGCTGAGCAGATTCTTGGACAGGCAGAGTTCAGCAACAGATCAGATTCTCGTTCAAGCAGGAGGTCGGCAACAGGACGGTTTCTCAGACGGGCAGAAGTCGTTAACAGAGCGGGCAGTCGTACAAGCAGGAGGTCGGCAACAGAGTGGGCAGTCAGACAAGCAAGGATCGGCATTCGGGAGACAAACAGGCAGACTCTAGGTCAGGTCACGGGAGTACACACTCACAAACTAGCTGCAATACTACAGCACTAAATAGGCCGTTTGGCGCCAATGCGCAGCGCGTCACGCCGTGCGCATGCGCACGCACACACGCACGCGCGCGCACACGCTAACACAATCAGGCAGAGAATATGCATAAGGCAAGCCTCCTACGCGCGCGCGCGCACAGCGCTACGCCAGCAGCTTTCGCCACCAACGGTTACGCCGCGCAACGCGGCCCGCGGTGCGCAGAACGCCAGATCTCCACGCCGGCGAACTACACCAGGAGACCCGCCAGCATCCCTTTGTGCCAGCCGCCGGTCCTGGACAGGTAACTGACCGTGACAATGCCCCCCCCTAAGGGGCAGCCTCTGGATGCCCACTGGAGCTGGTTTGGTAGGATACCTTTTATGAAAGTTCGTGATCAAACGTGGAGCATGCAAATTAGAGACTGGTTCCCAGGTATTCTCTTCTGGGTCATAGCCCTTCCATTTGACCAGATACTGTATCCGATTGCCCCTTCTTCTTGAATCTAGAATTGCCTCTACCTCGAATTCTTCTTCTCCATCAATAAGAACTGGAGGAGGTGGTTCAATACTTCGCCCAGGAAAGGGATTAGCAACTGTAGGTTTTAATAATGAAACATGGAATACAGGGTGGATTCTCATACTATCAGGAAGATTTAACTCGTAGGCGACATTGCCAATTCTTCTTTTCACAGGAAATGGTCCAATATATTTTGGTCCTAACTTGCGGGAAGGGCAGGAGAGTTTAAGGTTCACTGTGGACAACCAGACAGGGTCCCCTACTTTGAAGTCCAAGTCACCCCTTCTATGACAGTCCGCTTTCTTCTTAAAAACTTCCTGAGCTTGCACCATGACTTGTTGTAATACCTTATTGTTTTCGGACAGCGCATTAATAAGTTCATTAGCTGCAGGAACGGAGGTTTCAGAGACCAGGTCTGGTAAAATAGTGGGATGAAACCCATAGTTTGCAAAAAATGGTGACTGTTGTGTTGATGAATGAATGGTGTTATTGTAAGCAAATTCAGCCAATGGAAGTAGATTAAACCAGTCATCTTGTGAGAAAGCAGAAAAACATCTCAGATATTGTTCAAGGGTTTGATTGGTTCGTTCTGTTTGACCGTTTGATTGTGGATGGTAAGCAGATGAGAATTGAAGTTGGATATCCAGGGATTTACAAAGAGCCTTCCAGAAACGGGACGTAAATTGTGGACCTCTATCAGAAACGATGTCGGTTGGTAAGCCATGTAGACGGACAATTTCCTTAATGAAGACCTTAGCTGTCCCTTGAGCCGAAGGTGTTCCTCGCATGGCCGTAAAGTGTGACATTTTTGACAGCCGATCGACTACCACAAAAATTGTATTAAATCCTTCCGAGACAGGTAATTCCACAATAAAATCCATGGATATGGAATGCCAAGGTCTAGGAGGAACTGGTAGTGGATTCAGAAGACCCCATGGCCTGAGATTAGAACCTTTTGATCGATTGCAAACTGAGCAAGAGTTCACATAGGTTTTACACTCCTTTTTTAGATTTGGCCACCAAAAGTATCGTTGCACTAATTCCTGTGTTTTAGCAACCCCGAAATGACCTGCCAACTTATGATCGTGACACATTTTGAATACTGTAAGGCGAGATTCTTCAGGAACAAATACTTTATCTTCATGCATCCATAGACCATCTTTAAGACTAAGTGAGGATTCCATAGTTGAAGGAGGAGCAACACTGCGAATCTTATCCACTAATTCTGATTGTAACAGTAAAAAATTTTGATCGGACAGGATGGTGTCAGGCAGATTTTGGGAATTCTCATCAGGAAACATCCGGGACAATGCATCTGGCTTGACGTTCTTTGATCCTGGTCTATACGTAATGTGGAATATGAACCTTGAGAAAAAAAGTGCCCACCTCGCTTGCCTGGGATTTAATCTTTTTGCTGTTTTAAGATACTCCAGGTTTCTGTGATCAGTGTATATCAGGATAGGATGGACTGCCCCTTCAAGTAGATATCTCCATTCCTCTAAGGCCTCTTTAATAGCTAACAATTCTCTATCACCCACATCATAATTCTTTTCCGCTTCTGATAGTTTTCTTGAAAAGAAGGCTACTGGGTGAAGCAATGCCTTAAGTCCCTGTCTTTGAGACAATACCGCCCCTACTGCTGATTCAGATGCGTCCACTTCAAGGATAAAGGATAAGTTTGGATCCGGGTGTCTGAGAATAGGAGCAGTTGTAAAGTGCTGTTTTAACTTCTCA
Organism: Hyperolius riggenbachi; assembly: GCF_040937935.1. Taxonomy (NCBI): domain Eukaryota; kingdom Metazoa; phylum Chordata; class Amphibia; order Anura; family Hyperoliidae; genus Hyperolius; species Hyperolius riggenbachi. The sequence continues at coordinate 572,245,735 of NC_090647.1, forward strand.
AAAGCATTTTGAGCATGTTGATTCCAACAAAAACGAGTTTGTTGACGGGTAAGTTGGGTAATTGGTAGGATGATGGCAGAAAAGTTTCTTATAAATCTGCGATAGAAGTTCGCAAATCCAATAAATCTTTGTATCGCTTTCTTGTTTGTGGGAGGTGGCCATTCCAATATTGCTTGGATCTTTTGAGGGTCTCTGATAGCCCTAGACGATATTGGTGTTTAAGGGCTGATTCATTCCAATCAGTATCTGATGCCCACCGGCGGAATTCAGATGTATATTCCTCTACCGGCCTTCTGCCTTGGCGAAGACTGCGGAGTGACGCTTCAGCTGTATCCCCACGCTGAGGGTCGTCATATAAGACTGCCATAGCGGTAAAGAAGGTTTCAGTAGAGGCTAGGTTTTGGTGTTTTTGTTCCATTAGACGATGAGCCCAAGACTGTGGTTCCCCTTGCAATAATGAAATGATGAATCCAACTTTGGTTTCCTCAAGTGAAAAGGTTCGGGGTTGCAGAGCGAAATATAACTGGCAGGAATGCTGAAAGGCCCGGAATTTGGTACGGTCTCCTGAGAACCGATCTGGAACAGGAACCCTAGGTTCAGGAATAGTGGCAGGAGCAGAAGCAGCTGGAACAGGAGCTGGAGGTGGCGGTGCAGCAGCAGGGGCAGGTGCTACAGGGGCAGTAATATTGGCTTCAGCTAAGGCATTGATTCGTCCTTCCAGTTGCATGTGGCCAGCTTGAAGTTCCTTAATTGCTTCAGTTAATGTAGATATCTGTTTGCATAATGTTCCCAGAACGCTTGCTGCCTCAGCGGTCTCCATGTTGTGGCTGTAGTATTTTGTCACGTACCTTTGTGGATGGAGACCGGTATGCTGAGGACAGCAACTCCTGCGACTTGCCAACTGAGGTCCCTGAGGTTGGAACAGGAGCCAACAGTAACCAAGGGGCAGGAGCGCTTGCAGAACCGTAGCAGAGTTCAGGTTGGTTAAGCAGCGCCCCCGCAGGCTGAGTCGGGTACTGCAATGACTCAGGAACCCAGTTAAATGGATGGCAGCTGGTGACTGGAGAGCTGAGCAGATTCTTGGACAGGCAGAGTTCAGCAACAGATCAGATTCTCGTTCAAGCAGGAGGTCGGCAACAGGACGGTTTCTCAGACGGGCAGAAGTCGTTAACAGAGCGGGCAGTCGTACAAGCAGGAGGTCGGCAACAGAGTGGGCAGTCAGACAAGCAAGGATCGGCATTCGGGAGACAAACAGGCAGACTCTAGGTCAGGTCACGGGAGTACACACTCACAAACTAGCTGCAATACTACAGCACTGGAGAGTGGCACTCTCCAGACTTAAATAGGCCGTTTGGCGCCAATGCGCAGCGCGTCACGCCGTGCGCATGCGCACGCACACACGCACGCGCGCGCACACGCTAACACAATCAGGCAGAGAATATGCATAAGGCAAGCCTCCTACGCGCGCGCGCGCACAGCGCTACGCCAGCAGCTTTCGCCACCAACGGTTACGCCGCGCAACGCGGCCCGCGGTGCGCAGAACGCCAGATCTCCACGCCGGCGAACTACACCAGGAGACCCGCCAGCATCCGTTTGTGCCAGCCGCCGGTCCTGGACAGGTAACTGACCGTGACACACATGGCCCTCTCTCCCAGGGACTGGAGATCTGGTGTGATGGGAAATCTCCCATGATCCTCAGTGACTGGAGACACATGGCCCTCTCTCCCAGGGACTGGAGATCTGGTGTGATGGGAAATCTCCCATGATCCTCAGTGACTGGAGACACATGGGCCTCTCTTCCGGAGACTGGAGATTTGGTGTGATGGGAAATCTCCCATGATCCTCAGTGACTGGAGACACATGGCCCTCTCTCCCGGAGACTGGAGATCTGGTGTGATGAGAAATCTCCCATGATCCTCAGTGACTGGAGACACATGGCCCTCTCTCCCGAAGACTGGAGATCTGGTGTGATGAGAAATCTCCCATGATCCTCAGTTACTGGAGACACATGGCCCTCTCTCCCGAAGACTGGAGATCTGGTGTGATGGGAAATCTCTCATGATCCTCAGTGACTGGAGACACATGGGCTTCTCTCCCGAAGACTGGAGATCTGGTGTGATGAGAAATCTCCCATGATCCTCAGTGACTGGAGACACATGGCCCTCTCACCCGAAGACTGGAGATCTGGTGTGATGGGAAATCTCCCATGATCCTCAGTGACTGGAGACACATGGGCCTCTCCCCCGGAGACTGGAGATCTGGTGTGATAGGAAATCTCCCATGATCCTCAGTGCCTGGAGACACATGGCCCTCTCTCCCGGAGACTGGAGATTTGGTGTGATAGGAAATCTCCCATGATCCTCAGTGACTGGAGACACATGGGCCTCTCTCCCGGAGACTGGAGATCTGGTGTAATGGGAAATCTCCTATGATCTTCAGTGACTGGAGACACATGGGCCTCTCTCCCGGAGACTGGAGATCTGGTGTGATGAGAAATCTCCCATGATCCTCAGTGACTGGAGACACATGGGCCTCTCTCCCGGAGACTGGAGATCTGGTGTGATGGGAAATCTCCCATGATCCTCAGTGACTGGAGACACATGGGCCTCTCTCCCGGAGACTGGAGATCTGGTGTGATGAGAAATCTCCCATGATCCTCAGTGACTGGAGACACATGGGCCTCTCCCCCAGAGACTGGAGATCTGGTGTGATGGGAAATCTCCCATGATCCTCAGTGACTGGAGACACATGGCCCTCTCTCCCGGAGACTGGAGATCTGGTGTGATAGGAAATCTCCCATGATCCTCAGTGACTGGAGACACATGGCCCTCTCTCCCGGAGACTGGAGATCTGGTGTGATGGGAAATCTCCCATGATCCTCAGTGACTGGAGACACATGGGCCTCTCCCCCGGAGACTGGAGATCTGGTGTGATGGGATATCTCCCATGATCCTCAGTGACTGGAGACACATGGCCCTCTCTCCCAGGAACAGGACCGCTCAGCACCTCCCCCATACAAAGATCACATGGCCAATCCCCTCCTCAGACATGGGACCCCCTCAGCACCTCCCCCATACAAAGATCACATGGCCAATCCCCTCCTCGGGAACAGGACCGCTCAGCACCTCCCCCATACAAAGATCACATGACCAATCCCCTCAGACATAGAACCCCCTCAGCACCTCCCCCATACAGTTATCACATGGTTAATCCCCATGTCAGATGATCACCCATGATCCTCAGTGACTGGAAACACATGGCCCTCTCTCCCAGGGACTGGAGATCTGGTGTGATGGGAAATCTCCCATGATCCTCAGTGACTGGAGACACATGGCCCTCTCTCCCAGAGACTGGAGATCTGGTGTGATGGGAAATCTCCCATGATCCTCTGCGACTGGAGACACATGGGCCTCTCCCCCGGAGACTGGAGATCTGGTGTGATAGGAAATCTCCCATGATCCTCAGTGACTGGAGACACCTGGGCCTCTCTTCTGGAGATCTGGTGTGATGGGAAATCTCCCATGATCCTCAGTGACTGGAGACACATGGGCCTCTCTCCCAGAGACTGGAGATCTGGTGTGATGAGAAATCTCCCACGATCCTCAGTGACTGGAGACACATGGGCCTCTCTCCTGGAGACTGGAGATCTGGTGTGATGAGAAATCTCCCATGATCCTCAGTGACTGGAGACACATGGCCCTCTCTCCCAGGGACTGGAGATCTGGTGTGATGGGAAATCTCCCATGATCCTCAGTGACTGGAGACACATGGCCCTCTCTCCCAGAGACTGGAGATCTGGTGTGATAGGAAATCTCCCATGATCCTCAGTGACTGGAGACACATGGCCCTCTCTCCCGGAGACTGGAGATCTGGTGTGATGGGAAATCTCCCATGATCCTCAGTGACTGGAGACACATGGCCCTCTCTCCCGGAAACTGGAGATCTGGTGTGATGGGAAATCTCCCATGATCCTCAGTGACTGGAGACACATGGGCATCTCTCCCGGAGACTGGAGATCTGGTGTGATAGGAAATCTCCCATGATCCTCAGTGACTGGAGACACATGGCCCTCTCTCCCGGAGACTGGAGATCTGGTGTGATGGGAAATCTCCCATGATCCTCAGTGACTGGAGACACATGGCCCTCTCTCCCGGAGACTGGAGATCTGGTGTGATGGGAAATCTTCCATGATCCTCAGTGACTGGAGACACATGGCCCTCTCTCCCGGAGACTGGAGATCTGGTGTGATGGGAAATCTCCCATGATCCTCAGTGACTGGACACACATGGCCCTCTCTCCCGGAGACTGGAGATCTGGTGTGATAGGAAATCTCCCATGATCCTCAGTGACTGGAGACACATGGCCCTCTCTCCCGGAGACTGGAGATCTGGTGTGATGGGAAATCTCCCATGATCCTCAGTGACTGGAGACACATGGGCATCTCACCTGGAGATCTGGTGTGATAACCCTAACCCTTACCCATCCCTGTGTAACCCAACCAACACCTCCCCTACCAATCTCTGTAACTGCTACCCTCACACACACTTGCAGCAAAAAAAACAAAAACAAAATAGGAACAGTCAGAATAGTAAAGGCAAATGCTTCTTCCTCTGTCTCACCATATATGAGATGTGGGTTCTGCTTTTTCAGTTCCTGTACAATATCCACGACCCGGGTGAGGAATGAAGAGTCCCGCGTGTACCCTGGAAATGATTTAACTGAAGGTGAAAATGCGGATTATAAATACATTATATTGCATTATATGTCTTATAAAATATACAAACAAAAACTTGCACGGGTAATACCCAGCTGCTGAGGGGGCAAAGTACTTCAGATGTTGGAAGAACATGGATCAAGTGGTGGCCATCCCTTATATCAACCAGCTGCTGAAGAGCACTTGATAAAGGTTTGGAAGACTGAAACGTTGTGCTTGCTGTCACTGTGATAGAGTGGAGATGAAAATTCTTATACCACCGCTTATAAGAACCAGCTGAGGAGGAGGGAAAGAACTTCACATGTTGGAAGAACATGGATCATGTGGTGGCCACATCTTATAAGAACCAGCTGCCGAGGAGGGAAAGAACTCCACATGTTGGAAGAACATGGATCATGTGGTGGCTACACGCTATAAGAACCAGCTACTGAGGAGGGAAAGAACTCCAGATGTTGGAAGAACATGGATCATGTGGTGGCCACATCTTATAATAAACAGCTGCTGAGGAGGGAAAGAAATCCAGATGTTGGAAGAACATGGGTAATGTGGTGGCCACATCTTATAAGAACCAGCTACTGAGGAGGGAAAGAACTCCAGATGTTGGAAGAACATAGATCATGTGGTGGCCACATCTTATAATAAACAGCTGCTGAGGAGGGAAAGAAATCCAGATGTTTGAAGAACATGGGTAATGTGGTGGCCACATCTTATAAGAACCAGCTGCTGAGGAGGGAAAGAACTCCAGATGTTGGAAGAACATGGGTCATGTGGTGGCCCCAGCTTATAAGAACCAGCTGCAGAAGAGGGAAAGAACTCCAGATGTTGGAAGAACATGGATCATGTGGTGGCCACATCTTATAATAAACAGCTGCTGAGGAGGGAAAGAACTCCAGATGTTGGAAGAACATGGATCATGTGGTGGCCACATCTTATAAGAACCAGCTGCTGAGGAGGGAAAGAACTCCAGATGTTGGAAGAACATGTGTCATGTGGTGCCCACATCTTATAATAAACAGCTGCTGAGGAGGGAAGAACTCCAGATGTTGGAAGAACATGGATCATGTGGTGGCCACATCTTATAAGAACCAGCTGCTGAGGAGGGAAAGAACTCCAGATGTTGGAAGAACATGGATCATGTGGTGGCCACATCTTATAAGAACCAGCTGCAGAAGAGGGAAAGAACTCCACATGTTGGAAGAACATGGATCATGTGGTGGCTACACGCTATAAGAACCAGCTACTGAGGAGGGAAAGAACTCCAGATGTTGGAAGAACATGGATCATGTGGTGGCCACATCTTATAATAAACAGCTGCTGAGGAGGGAAAGAAATCCAGATGTTGGAAGAACATGGGTAATGTGGTGGCCACATCTTATAAGAACCAGCTGCCGAGGAGGGAAAGAACTCCAGATGTTGGAAGAACATGGATCATGTGGTGGCCACAGCATATAATAAACAGCTGCTGAGGAGGGAAAGAACTCCAGATGTTGGAAGAACATGGGTAATGTGGTGGCCACATCTTATAAGAACCAGCTACTGAGGAGGGAAAGAACTCCAGATGTTGGAAGAACATAGATCATGTGGTGGCCACATCTTATAATAAACAGCTGCTGAGGAGGGAAAGAAATCCAGATGTTGGAAGAACATGGGTAATGTGGTGGCCACATCTTATAAGAACCAGCTGCCGAGGAGGGAAAGAACTCCACATGTTGGAAGAACATGGGTCATGTGGTGGCCACATCTTATAATAAACAGCTGCTGAGGAGGGAAAGAACTCCAGATGTTGGAAGAACATGGGTCATGTGGTGGCCACAGCATATACGAACCAGCTGCAGAAGAGGGAAAGAACTCCACATGTTGGAAGAACATGGGTCATGTGGTGGCCACAGCTTATAATAAACAGCTGCTGAGGAGGGAAAGAACTCCAGATGTTGGAAGAACATGGGTCATGTGGTGGCCACAGCATATACGAACCAGCTGCAGAAGAGGGAAAGAACTCCAGATGTTGGAAGAACATAGATCATGTGGTGGCCACATCTTATCAGAACCAGCTGCTGAGGAGGGAAAGAACTCCACATGTTGGAAGAACATGGGTCATGTGGTGGCCACATCTTATAAGAACCAGCTGCTGAGGAGGGAAAGAACTCCACATGTTGGAAGAACATGGGTCATGTGGTGGCCAAATCTTATAAGAACCAGCTGCAGAAGAGGGAAAGAACTCCAGATGTTGGAAGAACATGGGTCAAGTGGTGGCCACATCTTATAAGAACCAGCTGCTGAGGAGGGAAAGAACTCCAGATGTTGGAAGAACATGGGTCATGTGGTGGCCACATCTTATAAGAACCAGCTGCAGAAGAGGGAAAGAACTCCAGATGTTGGAAGAACATAGATCATGTGGTGGCCACATCTTATAAGAACCAGCTGCAGAAGAGGGAAAGAACTCCAGATGTTGGAAGAACATGGGTCATGTGGTGGCCACATCTTATAAGAACCAGCTGCTGAGGAGGGAAAGAACTCCAGATGTTGGAAGAACATAGATCATGTGGTGGCCACATCTTATAAGAACCAGCTGCAGAAGAGGGAAAGAACTCCAGATGTTGGAAGAACATAGATCATGTGGTGGCCACATCTTATAAGAACCAGCTGCTGAGGAGGGAAAGAACTCCAGATGTTGGAAGAACATGGATCATGTCATGCCCACCTATTCATAATCCAAACAAATTGTCGATCTGCCCACCAGAAGGTCTTTTATACTGTAAATCCACAGTGGCAAAAGAGCAGTTCCAACCAGCCCACATGGACAGCCCAGTATTATTATTATTATTGATTTGCCATATTCCATGGAGTTGTACAATGTAATAAAACAAACAAGGGATACATAATATGATATACATCAAATGTGGACACACCTACAAAATACAATACTGGTGATTACAATGACAGATGTAACATGATGAATAAAATGTAGAACAGTACAAGCTATGAAATACATCAATTCCAAGACACAAAGGGCGATAGAGCCCTGCCCTTGCAAGCTTACAATCTAAAAGAATAAATGGGGAAACAAGAGGTGAGGTAGTAAGCAGTATACATACAGGCACAGTGCCTGTTAAGGTTATCTAGTAAGGATTAAAACTTGAGAGGTTGGAGGGGAACGGCCTAAGTTAGAGCATATGCTTGTCGGAAAAAGTGAGTGTTGAGGGAGCGTTTAAAGATTTCAAAGGTTGGACAGTGACGAATGTGCTATGAAAGGGTGTAAATGTGAGGAGGTAATTCTATAGCAGGACAACAGGAGATCATGTGCAGATCTGAGATTGCGGTTGGGTTGGTATCTGGAGACTAGTGAGGAGATGTATCGGGGAGAGAGATTGTGGAGAGCTTTGTAGGTTAGGGTTAGGAGTTGGAACTGAATCCTCTGGGTAATTGGCAGCCAGTGAAGAGCTTGGCAGAGAGGAGCAGCAGAGGAAGAGCGGGAAGAGATGAATGAGACGAGCAGCTGAGTTCAGTACAGATTGGAGCGGTGCCAGTCCAATACACACCAAGTACTTCCAGACTATCTCCCACAGAAGTGTGCACACTCTTGTTATCCTACATAGCATGCCTCACCCCCCACAGAGTCCATTCCTGGTGGATCTGGGCCTCCATAATATTACTGGGAACCCCATATCACTCCTCCCTCATGCCTCACCTCCCACAGAGTCCATTCCTGGTGGATCTGGGCCTCCATAATATTACTGGGAACCCCATATCACTCCTCCCTCATGCCTCACCTCCCACAGAGTCCATTCCTGGTGGATCTGGGCCTCCATAATATTACTGGGAACCCCATATCACTCCTCCCTCATGCCTCACCTCCCACAGAGTCCATTCCTGGTGGATCTGGGCCTCCATAATATTACTGGGAACCCCATATCACTCCTCCCTCATGCCTCACCTCCCACAGAGTCCATTCCTGGTGGATCTGGGCCTCCATAATATTACTGGGTACCCCATGTCACTCCTCCATCATGCCTCACCACCACAGAGACCCATACAAGCCCATTCCTGGTGGATCTGGGCCTCCATAATATTACTGGGTACCCCATATCACTCCTCCCTCATGCCTCACCACCACAGAGAACCATACAAGCCCATTCCTGGTGGATCTGGGCCTCCATAATATTACTGGGAACCCCATATCACTCCTCCCTCATGCCTCACCACCACAGAGAACCATACTAGCCCATTCCTGGTGGATCTGGGCCTCCATAATATTACTGGGTACCCCATATCACTCCTTCCTCATGCCTCACCACCACAGAGTCCATTCCTGGTGGATCTGGGCCTCCATAATATTACTGGGTACCACATATCACTCCTCCATCATGCCTCACCTCCCACAGAGTCCATTCCTGGTGGATCTGGGCCCCCATAATATTACTGAGTACCCCATATCACTCCTCCCTCAAGCCTCACCACCACAGATAACCATACAAGTCCATTCCTGGTGGATCTGGGCCTCCATAATATTACTGGGAACCCCATATCACTCCTCCCTCATGCCTCACCTCCCACAGAGTCAATTCCTGGTGGATCTGGGCCCCCATAATATTACTGGGTACCACATATCACTCCTCCATCATGCCTCACCTCCCACAGAGTCCATTCCTGGTGGATCTGGGCCTCCATAATATTACTGGGTACCACATATCACTCCTCCATCATGCCTCACCTCCCACAGAGTCCATTCCTGGTGGATCTGGGCCCCCATAATATTACTGGGTACCACATATCACTCCTCCATCATGCCTCACCTCCCACAGAGTCCATTCCTGGTGGATCTGGGCCTCCATAATATTACTAGGAACCCCATATCACTCCTCCCTCATGCCTCACCACCACAGAGAACCATACAAGTCCATTCCTGGTGGATCTGGGCCTCCATAATATTACTGAGTACCCCATATCACTCCTCCCTCATGCCTCACCACCACAGAGAACCATACAAGTCTATTCCTGGTGGATCTGGGCCTCCATAATATTACTGGGTACCCCCTATCACTCCTCCCTCATGCCTCACCACCACAGAGACCCATGCATGTGTGCGTGTGTGTCGATGTGTGCATGCATGTGCTTGTGTGTGTGCGTGCATGCGTGTGCGTGCGTACGTGCGTGTCGATGTGTGCATGCGTGCGTGTTGATGTGTGCATGCTTGTGTGCATGTGTGTGTGCGTGTCGATGTGTGCATGCTTGTGTGTGTGCGTGTATGCGTGCCTGTGTGTACGTGCGTGTCGATGTGTGCATGCGTGCGTGTGTACGTGCGTGTCGATGTGTGCGTGCATGCGTGCCTGTGTGTGCGTGTCGATGTGTGCGTGTGTACGTGCGTGTCGATGTGTGCATGCTTGTGTGCGTGCGTGTCGATGTGTGCATGCGTGCGCGTGTATGTGTGGGTCGATGTGTGCATGCGTGCGCGTGTAGATGTTTGTACTTGCGTGCCTGTGTACGTGCGTGTCGATGTGTGCATGCGTGCGTGTCGATGTGTGCATGCGTGCGTGTCGATGTGTGCATGCGTGCGCGTCGATGCGTGCGTGTGCGAGGACTGCAGGGTATAGCTGGGTACCTCATGTGGTTGATACACACAGAAAGGTCATGTGTCACACATCTCACCTGTCAGGACATAGTCATACTGAGTCACTCCGTTCAGCTTCAGCCCCTCGTACACCTCCTGCAGCTCCTCCGCATTCAGCACCTGCCCCTTCCAGTGGGTGTAACCTGGAAATGGACAGGAGAGGGTCAGTAACCTGGCAGGAGTAAGGGGAGGGGCAGTGTACAGACAGGAGTAAGGAGAGGGGCGGTGCACGGAAAGGAGTAAGGGGAGGGGCGGTGTACGGACAGGAGTAAGGGGAGGAGTGGTGCACGGACAGGAGTAAAGGAGGGGCGGTGCATGGACAGGAGTAATGGGAGGGGCGGTGCACGGACTGGAGTAAGGAGAGGGGCAGTGTACAGACAGGAGTAAGGAGAGGGGCGGTGCACGGAAAGGAGTAAGGGGAGGGGCGGTGTACGGACAGGAGTAAGGGGAGGTGCACGGAGAGGAGTAAGGAGAGGGGCGGTGCACGGAAAGGAGTAAGGGGAGGGGCGGTGCACGGACAGGAGTAAGGAAAGGGTCGGTCTACGGACTGGAGTAAGGAGAGGGGTGGTGCACGGAAAGGAGTAAGGGGAGGGGCGGTGTACGGACAGGAGTAAGGGGAGGGGCGGTGTACGGACAGGAGTAAGGGGAGGAGTGGTGCACGGACAGGAGTAAGGGGAGGGGTGGTGCACGGACAGGAGTAAGGGGAGGGGCGGTGCACGGACAGGAGTAAGGGGAGGGGCGGTGCACGGACAGGAGTAAGGGGAGGGGCGGTGCACGGGCAGGAGTAAGGGGAGGAGTGGTACACGGACAGGAGTAAGGGGAGGGGTGGTGCACGAACAGGAGTAAGGGGAGGGGCGGTGCACGGACAGGAGTAAGAGGAGGGGCGGTGTACGGACTGGAGTAAGGGGAGGGGTGGTGCACGGACTGGAGTAAGGGGAGGGGTGGTGCACGGACAGGAGTAAGGGGAGGGGCGGTGCACGGGCAGAAGTAAGGGGAGGGGTGGTGCACGGACAGGAGTAAGGAGAGGGGCGGTGCATGGACAGGAGTAAGGGGAGGGGCGGTGCACGGACAGGAGTAAGGGGAGGGGCGGTGTATGGACAGGAGTAAGGGGAGGGGCGGTGTACGGACAGGAGTAAGGGGAGGGGCGATGCACGGACTGGAGTAAGGGGAGGGGCAGTGCACGGAAAGGAGTAAGGGGAAGGGCGATGCACGGACAGGAGTAAGGGGAGGGGCGGTGTATGGACAGGAGTAAGGAGAGGTGCGGTGCACGGACAGGAGTAAGGGGAGGGTCAGTGCATGGATAGGAGTAAGAGGAGGGGCGGTGCACGGACAGGAGTAAGGGGAGGGGCGATGCACGGACAGGAGTAAGGGGAGGGGCGGTGCACGGACAGGAGTAAGGGGAGGGGCGGTGCACGGACAGGAGTAAGGGGAGGGGCGGTGTACGGACAGGAGTAAGGGGAGGGGCGGTGTACGGACAGGAGTAAAGGGAAGGGGCGATGCACGGACAGGAGTAAGGGGAGGGGCGGTGCACGGACAGGAGTAAGGGGAGGGGCGGTGCACGGACAGGAGTAAGGGGAGGGGCGGTGCACGGACAGGAGTAAGGGGAGGGGCGGTGTACGGACAGGAGTAAGGGGAGGGGCAGTGTATGGACAGGAGTAAGGGGAGGGGCGGTGTGCGGACAGGAGTAAAGGGAAGGGGCGATGCACAGACTGGAGTAAGGGGAGGGGCAGTGCACGGAAAGGAGTAAGGGGAAGGGCGATGCACGGACAGGAGTAAGGGGAGGGTCAGTGCATGGACAGGAGTAAGGGGAGGGGCGGTGCACGGACAGGAGTAAGGGGAGGGGCGATGCACAGACTGGAGTAAGGGGAGGGGTGGTGCATGGACAGGAGTAAGGAGAGGTGCGGTGCATGGACAGGAGTAAGGGGAGGGGCAGTGCATGGTCAGGAGTAAGGGGAGGGGCGATGCACGGACAGGAGTAAGGGGAGGGGCGGTGCACGGACAGGAGTAAGGGGAGGGGCAGTGCACGGACAGGAGTAAGGGGAGGGGCAGTGCACGGACTGGAGTAAGGGGAGGGGCAATGCAGTGTCACAGTGTTGGGGCTCACCAGTGTGATTGGAGAACTGGACAGAATTCAGAGAGTCCACCTCAAATCCTAAAAGCTGCCGGAGAGAGAAGAACAATTATTGCACCATTCCATCCAATGGGCACCACTATGTCATTGTCACTCCTCCCCAATATCAGTGTCACCTCTCCTGTCACTCATTCCCCTCCTGTTGTCACCCCAATAGCAGTGTCACCTCTCCTGTCACTCATTCCCCTCCTGCTGTCACCCCAATATCAGTGTCACCTCTCCTGTCACTCATTCCCCTCCTGCTGTCACCCCAATATCAGTGTCACCTCTCCTGTCACTCATTCCTCTCCTGCTGTCACCCCAATATCAGTGTCACCTCTCCTGTCACTCATTCCTCTCCTGCTGTCACCCCAATATCAGTGTCACCTCTCTTGTCACTCATTCCTCTCCTGCTGTCACCCCAATATCAGTGTCACCTCTCCTGTCACTCATTCCCCTCCTGCTGTCACCCCAATATCAGTGTCACCTCTCCTGTCACTCATTCCTCTCCTGCTGTCACCCCAATATCAGTGTCACCTCTCCTGTCACTCATTCCCCTCCTGCTGTCACCCCACTATCAGTGTCACCTCTCCTGTCACTCATTCCTCTCCCGCTGTCACCCCAATATCAGTGTCACCTCTCCTGTCACTCATTCCTCTCCCGCTGTCACCCCAATATCAGTGTCACCTCTCCTGTCACTCATTCCTCTCCTGCTGTCACCCCAATATCAGTGTCACCTCTCCTGTCACTCATTCCCCTCCTGTTGTCACCCCAATAGCAGTGTCACCTCTCCTGTCACTCATTCCCCTCCTGCTGTCACCCCCAATATCAGTGTCACCTCTCCTGTCACTCATTCCTCTCCTGCTGTCACCCCAATATCAGTGTCACCTCTCCTGTCACTCATTCCCCTCCTGCTGTCACCCCAATATCAGTGTCACCTCTCCTGTCACTCATTCCTCTCCTGTCACCCCAATATCAGTGTCACCTCTCCTGTCACTCATTCCCCTCCTGCTGTCACCCCAATATCAGTGTCACCTCTCTTGTCACTCATTCCTCTCCTGCTGTCACCCCAATATCAGTGTCACCTCTCCTGTCACTCATTCCCCTCCTGCTGTCATCCCAATATCAGTGTCACCTCTCCTGTCACTCATTCCTCTCCTGCTGTCACCCCAATATCAGTGTCACCTCTCCTGTCACTCATTCCTCTCCTGCTGTCACCCCAATATCAGTGTCACCTCTCTTGTCACTCATTCCTCTCCTGCTGTCACCCCAATATCAGTGTCACCTCTCCTGTCACTCATTCCTCTCCTGCTGTCACCCCAATATCAGTGTCACCTCTCCTGTCACTCATTCCTCTCCTGCTGTCACCCCAATATCAGTGTCACCTCTCCTGTCACTCATTCCCCTCCTGTTGTCACCCCAATAGCAGTGTCACCTCTCCTGTCACTCATTCCCCTCCTGCTGTCACCCCAATATCAGTGTCACCTCTCCTGTCACTCATTCCTCTCCTGTCACCCCAATATCAGTGTCACCTCTCCTGTCACTCATTCCCCTCCTGCTGTCACCCCAATATCAGTGTCACCTCTCCCGCTGTCACCCCAATATCAGTGTCACCTCTCCTGTCACTCATTCCCCTCCTGCTGTCACCCCAATATCAGTGTCACCTCTCTTGTCACTCATTCCTCTCCTGCTGTCACCCCAATATCAGTGTCACCTCTCCTGTCACTCATTCCTCTCCTGTCACCCCAATATCAGTGTCACCTCTCCTGTCACTCATTCCCTTCCTGCTGTCACCCCAATATCAGTGTAACCTCTCCTGTCACTCATTCCCCTCCTGCTGTCACCCCAATATCAGTGTCACCTCTCCTGTCACTCATTCCCCTCCCGCTGTCACCCCAATATCAGTGTCACCTCTCCTGTCACTCATTCCCCTCCTGCTGTCACCCCAATATCAGTGTCACCTCTCCTGTCACTCATTCCCCTCCTGTTGTCACCCCAATAGCAGTGTCACCTCTCCTGTCACTCATTCCCCTCCTGCTGTCACCCCAATATCAGTGTCACCTCTCCTGTCACTCATTCCTCTCCTGTCACCCCAATATCAATGTCACCTCTCCTGTCACTCATTCCCCTCCTGCTGTCACCCCAATATCAGTGTCACCTCTCCTGTCACTCATTCCCCTCCCGCTGTCACCCCAATATCAGTGTCACCTCTCCTGTCACTCATTCCCCTCCTGCTGTCACCCCAATATCAGTGTCACCTCTCTTGTCACTCATTCCTCTCCTGCTGTCACCCCAATATCAGTGTCACCTCTCCTGTCACTCATTCCTCTCCTGTCACCCCAATATCAGTGTCACCTCTCCTGTCACTCATTCCCTTCCTGCTGTCACCCCAATATCAGTGTCACCTCTCCTGTCACTCATTCCCCTCCTGCTGTCACCCCAATATCAGTGTCACCTCCCCTGTCACTCATTCCCCTCCCGCTGTCACCCCAATATCAGTGTCACCTCTCCTGTCACTCATTCCCCTCCTGCTGTCACCCCAATATCAGTGTCACCTCTCCTGTCACTCATTCCCCTCCTGCTGTCACCCCAATATCAGTGTCACCTCTCCTGTCACTCATTCCTCTCCTGTCACCCCAATATCAGTGTCACCTCTCCTGTCACTCATTCCCCTCCTGCTGTCACCCCAATATCAGTGTCACCTCTCTTGTCACTCATTCCTCTCCTGCTGTCACCCCAATATCAGTGTCACCTCTCAAGTCACTCATTCCCCTCCTGCTGTCACCCCAATATCAGTGTCACCTCTCCTGTCACTCATTCCTCTCCTGCTGTCACCCCAATATCAGTGTCACCTCTCCTGTCACTCATTCCTCTCCTGCTGTCACCCCAATATCAGTGTCACCTCTCTTGTCACTCATTCCTCTCCTGCTGTCACCCCAATATCAGTGTCACCTCTCCTGTCACTCATTCCTCTCCTGCTGTCACCCCAATATCAGTGTCACCTCTCCTGTCACTCATTCCTCTCCTGCTGTCACCCCAATATCAGTGTCACCTCTCCTGTCACTCATTCCTCTCCCGCTGTCACCCCAATATCAGTGTCACCTCTCCTGTCACTCATTCCTCTCCTGTCACCCCAATATCAGTGTCACCTCTCCTGTCACTCATTCCTCTCCTGTCACCCCAATATCAGTGTCACCCCTCCTGTCACTCATTCCTCTCCTGCTGTCACCCCAATATCAGTGTCACCTCTCCTGTCACTCATTCCCCTCCCGCTGTCACCCCAATATCAGTGTCACCTCTCCTGTCACTCATTCCCCTCCTGCTGTCACCCCAATATCAGTGTCACCTCTCCTGTCACTCATTCCCCTCCCGCTGTCACCCCAATATCAGTGTCACCTCTCCTGTCACTCATTCCCCTCCTGCTGTCACCCCAATATCAGTGTCACCTCTCTTGTCACTCATTCCTCTCCTGCTGTCACCCCAATATCAGTGTCACCTCTCCTGTCACTCATTCCCCTCCTGCTGTCACCCCAATATCAGTGTCACCTCTCCTGTCACTCATTCCCCTCCTGCTGTCACCCCAATATCAGTGTCACCTCTCCTGTCACTCATTCCCCTCCTGCTGTCACCCCAATATCAGTGTCACCTCTCCTGTCACTCATTCCCCTCCTGCTGTCACCCCAATATCAGTGTCACCTCTCCTGTCACTCATTCCTCTCCTGCTGTCACCCCAATATCAGTGTCACCTCTCCTGTCACTCATTCCCCTCCTGCTGTCACCCCAATATCAGTGTCACCTCTCCTGTCACTCATTCCTCTCCTGCTGTCACCCCAATATCAGTGTCACCTCTCCTGTCACTCATTCCTCTCCCGCTGTCACCCCAATATCAGTGTCACCTCTCCTGTCACTCATTCCTCTCCCGCTGTCACCCCAATATCAGTGTCACCTCTCCTGTCACTCCTCCCCCTCCTGCTGTCACCCCAATATCAGTGTCACCTCTCCTGTCACTCATTCCTCTCCTGCTGTCACCCCAATATCAGTGTCACCTCTCCTGTCACTCATTCCCCTCCTGCTGTCACCCCAATATCAGTGTCACCTCTCCTGTCACTCATTCCTCTCCTGCTGTCACCCCAATATCAGTGTCACCTCTCCTGTCACTCATTCCTCTCCCGCTGTCACCCCAATATCAGTGTCACCTCTCCTGTCACTCATTCCCCTCCCGCTGTCACCCCAATATCAGTGTCACCTCTCCTGTCACTCCTCCCCCTCCTGCTGTCACCCCAATATCAGTGTCACCTCTCCTGTCACTCATTCCTCTCCTGCTGTCACCCCAATATCAGTGTCACCTCTCCTGTCACTCATTCCTCTCCTGCTGTCACCCCAATATCAGTGTCACCTCTCCTGTCACTCATTCCCCTCCTGCTGTCACCCCAATATCAGTGTCACCTCTCCTGTCACTCATTCCTCTCCTGCTGTCACCCCAATATCAGTGTCACCTCTCCTGTCACTCATTCCTCTCCTGCTGTCACCCCAATATCAGTGTCACCTCTCCTGTCACTCATTCCTCTCCTGCTGTCACCCCAATATCAGTGTCACCTCTCCTGTCACTCATTCCCCTCCTGCTGTCACCCCAATATCAGTGTCACCTCTCCTGTCACTCATTCCTCTCCTGCTGTCACCCCAATATCAGTGTCACCTCTCCTGTCACTCATTCCTCTCCCGCTGTCACCCCAATATCAGTGTCACCTCTCCTGTCACTCATTCCTCTCCCGCTGTCACCCCAATATCAGTGTCACCTCTCCTGTCACTCCTCCCCCTCCTGCTGTCACCCCAATATCAGTGTCACCTCTCCTGTCACTCATTCCTCTCCTGCTGTCACCCCAATATCAGTGTCACCTCTCCTGTCACTCATTCCCCTCCTGCTGTCACCCCAATATCAGTGTCACCTCTCCTGTCACTCATTCCTCTCCTGCTGTCACCCCAATATCAGTGTCACCTCTCCTGTCACTCATTCCTCTCCCGCTGTCACCCCAATATCAGTGTCACCTCTCCTGTCACTCATTCCCCTCCCGCTGTCACCCCAATATCAGTGTCACCTCTCCTGTCACTCATTCCCCTCCTGCTGTCACCCCAATATCAGTGTCACCTCTCCTGTCACTCCTCCCCCTCCTGCTGTCACCCCAATATCAGTGTCACCTCTCCTGTCACTCATTCCCCTCCCGCTGTCACCCCAATATCAGTGTCACCTCTCCTGTCACTCATTCATCTCCTGCTGTCACCCCAATATCAGTGTCACCTCTCCTGTCACTCATTCCTCTCCTGCTGTCACCCCAATATCAGTGTCACCTCTCCTGTCACTCATTCCTCTCCCGCTGTCACCCCAATATCAGTGTCACCTCTCCTGTCACTCATTCCCCTCCCGCTGTCACCCCAATATCAGTGTCACCTCTCCTGTCACTCCTCCCCCTCCTGCTGTCACCCCAATATCAGTGTCACCTCTCCTGTCACTCATTCCTCTCCTGCTGTCACCCCAATATCAGTGTCACCTCTCCTGTCACTCATTCCTCTCCTGCTGTCACCCCAATATCAGTGTCACCTCTCCTGTCACTCATTCCCCTCCTGCTGTCACCCCAATATCAGTGTCACCTCTCCTGTCACTCATTCCCCTCCTGCTGTCACCCCAATATCAGTGTCACCTCTCCTGTCACTCATTCCTCTCCTGCTGTCACCCCAATATCAGTGTCACCTCTCCTGTCACTCATTCCTCTCCCGCTGTCACCCCAATATCAGTGTCACCTCTCCTGTCACTCATTCCTCTCCGCTGTCACCCCAATATCAGTGTCACCTCTCCTGTCACTCCTCCCCCTCCTGCTGTCACCCCAATATCAGTGTCACCTCTCCTGTCACTCATTCCTCTCCTGCTGTCACCCCAATATCAGTGTCACCTCTCCTGTCACTCATTCCCCTCCTGCTGTCACCCCAATATCAGTGTCACCTCTCTTGTCACTCATTCCTCTCCTGCTGTCACCCCAATATCAGTGTCACCTCTCCTGTCACTCATTCCCCTCCTGCTGTCACCCCAATATCAGTGTCACCTCTCCTGTCACTCATTCCCCTCCTGCTGTCACCCCAATATCAGTGTCACCTCTCCTGTCACTCATTCCCCTCCTGCTGTCACCCCAATATCAGTGTCACCTCTCCTGTCACTCATTCCTCTCCTGTCACCCCAATATCAGTGTCACCTCTCCTGTCACTCATTCCTCTCCTGTCACCCCAATATCAGTGTCACCCCTCCTGTCACTCATTCCTCTCCTGCTGTCACCCCAATATCAGTGTCACCTCTCCTGTCACTCATTCCCCTCCCGCTGTCACCCCAATATCAGTGTCACCTCTCCTGTCACTCATTCCCCTCCTGCTGTCACCCCAATATCAGTGTCACCTCTCCTGTCACTCATTCCCCTCCCGCTGTCACCCCAATATCAGTGTCACCTCTCCTGTCACTCATTCCCCTCCTGCTGTCACCCCAATATCAGTGTCACCTCTCTTGTCACTCATTCCTCTCCTGCTGTCACCCCAATATCAGTGTCACCTCTCCTGTCACTCATTCCCCTCCTGCTGTCACCCCAATATCAGTGTCACCTCTCCTGTCACTCATTCCCCTCCTGCTGTCACCCCAATATCAGTGTCACCTCTCCTGTCACTCATTCCCCTCCTGCTGTCACCCCAATATCAGTGTCACCTCTCCTGTCACTCATTCCCCTCCTGCTGTCACCCCAATATCAGTGTCACCTCTCCTGTCACTCATTCCTCTCCTGCTGTCACCCCAATATCAGTGTCACCTCTCCTGTCACTCATTCCCCTCCTGCTGTCACCCCAATATCAGTGTCACCTCTCCTGTCACTCATTCCTCTCCTGCTGTCACCCCAATATCAGTGTCACCTCTCCTGTCACTCCTCCCCCTCCTGCTGTCACCCCAATATCAGTGTCACCTCTCCTGTCACTCATTCCTCTCCTGCTGTCACCCCAATATCAGTGTCACTTCTCCTGTCACTCATTCCCCTCCTGCTGTCACCCCAATATCAGTGTCACCTCTCCTGTCACTCATTCCTCTCCTGCTGTCACCCCAATATCAGTGTCACCTCTCCTGTCACTCATTCCTCTCCCGCTGTCACCCCAATATCAGTGTCACCTCTCCTGTCACTCATTCCCCTCCCGCTGTCACCCCAATATCAGTGTCACCTCTCCTGTCACTCCTCCCCCTCCTGCTGTCACCCCAATATCAGTGTCACCTCTCCTGTCACTCATTCCTCTCCTGCTGTCACCCCAATATCAGTGTCACCTCTCCTGTCACTCATTCCTCTCCTGCTGTCACCCCAATATCAGTGTCACCTCTCCTGTCACTCATTCCCCTCCTGCTGTCACCCCAATATCAGTGTCACCTCTCCTGTCACTCATTCCTCTCCTGCTGTCACCCCAATATCAGTGTCACCTCTCCTGTCACTCATTCCTCTCCTGCTGTCACCCCAATATCAGTGTCACCTCTCCTGTCACTCATTCCTCTCCTGCTGTCACCCCAATATCAGTGTCACCTCTCCTGTCACTCATTCCCCTCCTGCTGTCACCCCAATATCAGTGTCACCTCTCCTGTCACTCATTCCTCTCCTGCTGTCACCCCAATATCAGTGTCACCTCTCCTGTCACTCATTCCTCTCCCGCTGTCACCCCAATATCAGTGTCACCTCTCCTGTCACTCATTCCTCTCCCGCTGTCACCCCAATATCAGTGTCACCTCTCCTGTCACTCCTCCCCCTCCTGCTGTCACCCCAATATCAGTGTCACCTCTCCTGTCACTCATTCCTCTCCTGCTGTCACCCCAATATCAGTGTCACCTCTCCTGTCACTCATTCCCCTCCTGCTGTCACCCCAATATCAGTGTCACCTCTCCTGTCACTCATTCCTCTCCTGCTGTCACCCCAATATCAGTGTCACCTCTCCTGTCACTCATTCCTCTCCCGCTGTCACCCCAATATCAGTGTCACCTCTCCTGTCACTCATTCCCCTCCCGCTGTCACCCCAATATCAGTGTCACCTCTCCTGTCACTCATTCCCCTCCTGCTGTCACCCCAATATCAGTGTCACCTCTCCTGTCACTCCTCCCCCTCCTGCTGTCACCCCAATATCAGTGTCACCTCTCCTGTCACTCATTCCCCTCCCGCTGTCACCCCAATATCAGTGTCACCTCTCCTGTCACTCATTCATCTCCTGCTGTCACCCCAATATCAGTGTCACCTCTCCTGTCACTCATTCCTCTACTGCTGTCACCCCAATATCAGTGTCACCTCTCCTGTCACTCATTCCTCTCCCGCTGTCACCCCAATATCAGTGTCACCTCTCCTGTCACTCATTCCCCTCCCGCTGTCACCCCAATATCAGTGTCACCTCTCCTGTCACTCCTCCCCCTCCTGCTGTCACCCCAATATCAGTGTCACCTCTCCTGTCACTCATTCCTCTCCTGCTGTCACCCCAATATCAGTGTCACCTCTCCTGTCACTCATTCCTCTCCTGCTGTCACCTCAATATCAGTGTCACCTCTCCTGTCACTCATTCCCCTCCTGCTGTCACCCCAATATCAGTGTCACCTCTCCTGTCACTCATTCCCCTCCTGCTGTCACCCCAATATCAGTGTCACCTCTCCTGTCACTCATTCCTCTCCTGCTGTCACCCCAATATCAGTGTCACCTCTCCTGTCACTCATTCCTCTCCCGCTGTCACCCAAATATCAGTGTCACCTCTCCTGTCACTCATTCCTCTCCCGCTGTCACCCCAATATCAGTGTCACCTCTCCTGTCACTCCTCCCCCTCCTGCTGTCACCCCAATATCAGTGTCACCTCTCCTGTCACTCATTCCTCTCCTGCTGTCACCCCAATATCAGTGTCACCTCTCCTGTCACTCATTCCCCTCCTGCTGTCACCCCAATATCAGTGTCACCTCTCCTGTCACTCATTCCTCTCCTGCTGTCACCCCAATATCAGTGTCACCTCTCCTGTCACTCATTCCTCTCCCGCTGTCACCCCAATATCAGTGTCACCTCTCCTGTCACTCATTCCCCTCCCGCTGTCACCCCAATATCAGTGTCACCTCTCCTGTCACTCATTCCCCTCCTGCTGTCACCCCAATATCAGTGTCACCTCTCCTGTCACTCCTCCCCCTCCTGCTGTCACCCCAATATCAGTGTCACCTCTCCTGTCACTCATTCCCCTCCCGCTGTCACCCCAATATCAGTGTCACCTCTCCTGTCACTCATTCATCTCCTGCTGTCACCCCAATATCAGTGTCACCTCTCCTGTCACTCATTCCTCTCCTGCTGTCACCCCAATATCAGTGTCACCTCTCCTGTCACTCATTCCTCTCCTGCTGTCACCCCAATATCAGTGTCACCTCTCCTGTCACTCATTCCTCTCCTGCTGTCACCCCAATATCAGTGTCACCTCTCCTGTCACTCATTCCCCTCCTGCTGTCACCCCAATATCAGTGTCACCTCTCCTGTCACTCATTCCCCTCCTGTTGTCACCCCAATAGCAGTGTCACCTCTCCTGTCACTCATTCCTCTCCTGCTGTCACCCCAATATCAGTGTCACCTCTCCTGTCACTCATTCCCCTCCTGCTGTCACCCCAATATCAGTGTCACCTCTCCTGTCACTCATTCCTCTCCTGCTGTCACCCCAATATCAGTGTCACCTCTCCTGTCACTCATTCCCCTCCTGCTGTCACCCCAATATCAGTGTCACCTCTCCTGTCACTCATTCCCCTCCTGCTGTCACCCCAATATCAGTGTCACCTCTCCTGTCACTCATTCCTCTCCTGCTGTCACCCCAATATCAGTGTCACCTCTCCTGTCACTCATTCCTCTCCCGCTGTCACCCCAATATCAGTGTCACCTCTCCTGTCACTCATTCCTCTCCCGCTGTCACCCCAATATCAGTGTCACCTCTCCTGTCACTCATTCCTCTCCTGCTGTCACCCCAATATCAGTGTCACCTCCCCTGTCACCCCTCCCCCTCCTGCTGTCACCCCAATATCAGTGTCACCTCCCCTGTCACCCCTCCCCCTCCTGCTGTCACCCCAATATCAGTGTCACCTCTCCTGTCACTCATTCCTCTCCCGCTGTCACCCCAATATCAGTGTCACCTCTCCTGTCACTCCTCCCCCTCCTGCTGTCACCCCAATATCAGTGTCACCTCCCCAGTCACTCATTCCCCTCCTGCTGTCACCTTAATATCAGTGTCACCTCTCCTGTCACTCATTCCTCTCCTGCTGTCACCCCAATATCAGTGTCACCTCTCCTGTCACTCATTCCCCTCCTGCTGTCACCCCAATATCAGTGTCACCTCTCCTGTCACTCATTCCTCTCCCGCTGTCACCCCAATATCAGTGTCACCTCTCCTGTCACTCATTCCCCTCCTGCTGTCACCCCAATATCAGTGTCACCTCTCTTGTCACTCATTCCTCTCCTGCTGTCACCCCAATATCAGTGTCACCTCCCCTGTCACTCATTCCTCTCCTGCTGGCACCCCAATATCAGTGTCACCTCTCCTGTCACTCATTCCCCTCCTGCTGTCACCCCAATATCAGTGTCACCTCTCCTGTCACTCATTCCTCTCCTGCTGGCACCCCAATATCAGTGTCACCTCTCTTGTCACTCATTCCTCTCCTGCTGTCACCCCAATATCAGTGTCACCTCTCTTGTCACTCATTCCTCTCCTGCTGTCACCCCAATATCAGTGTCACCTCTCCTGTCACTCATCTCTCTCCCGCTGTCACCCCAATATCAGTGTCACCTCTCCTGTCACTCATTCCTCTCCCGCTGTCACCCCAATATCAGTGTCACCTCTCCTGTCACTCCTCCCCCTCCTGCTGTCACCCCAATATCAGTGTCACCTCTCCTGTCACTCATTCCTCTCCTGCTGTCACCCCAATATCAGTGTCACCTCTCCTGTCACTCATTCCTCTCCTGCTGTCACCCCAATATCAGTGTCACCTCTCCTGTCACTCATTCATCTCCTGCTGTCACCCCAATATCAGTGTCACCTCTCCTGTCACTCATTCCTCTCCTGCTGTCACCCCAATATCAGTGTAACCTCTCCTGTCACTCATTCCCCTCCTGCTGTCACCCCAATATCAGTGTCACCTCTCTTGTCACTCATTCCTCTCCTGCTGTCACCCCAATATCAGTGTCACCTCCCCTGTCACTCATTCCTCTCCTGCTGGCACCCCAATATCAGTGTCACCTCTCCTGTCACTCATTCCCCTCCTGCTGTCACCCCAATATCAGTGTCACCTCTCCTGTCACTCATTCCTCTCCTGTCACCCCAATATCAATGTCACCTCTCCTGTCACTCATTCCCCTCCTGCTGTCACCCCAATATCAGTGTCACCTCTCCTGTCACTCATTCCTCTCCTGCTGTCACCCCAATATCAGTGTCACCTCTCCTGTCACTCATTCCTCTCCCGCTGTCACCCCAATATCAGTGTCACCTCTCCTGTCACTCATTCCCCTCCTGCTGTCACCCCAATATCAGTGTCACCTCTCCTGTCACTCATTCCTCTCCTGCTGTCACCCTAATATCAGTGTCACCTCTCCTGTCACTCATTCCTCTCCCGCTGTCACCCCAATATCAGTGTCACCTCTCCTGTCACTCATTCCTCTCCTGCTGTCACCCCAATATCAGTGTCACCTCCCCTGTCACCCCTCCCCCTCCTGCTGTCACCCCAATATCAGTGTCACCTCCCCTGTCACCCCTCCCCCTCCTGCTGTCACCCCAATATCAGTGTCACCTCTCCTGTCACTCATTCCTCTCCCGCTGTCACCCCAATATCAGTGTCACCTCTCCTGTCACTCCTCCCCCTCCTGCTGTCACCCCAATATCAGTGTCACCTCCCCTGTCACTCATTCCCCTCCTGCTGTCACCCTAATATCAGTGTCACCTCTCCTGTCACTCATTCCTCTCCTGCTGTCACCCCAATATCAGTGTCACCTCTCCTGTCACTCATTCCCCTCCTGCTGTCACCCCAATATCAGTGTCACCTCTCCTGTCACTCATTCCTCTCCCGCTGTCACCCCAATATCAGTGTCACCTCTCCTGTCACTCATTCCCCTCCTGCTGTCACCCCAATATCAGTGTCACCTCTCTTGTCACTCATTCCTCTCCTGCTGTCACCCCAATATCAGTGTCACCTCTCCTGTCACTCATCTCTCTCCCGCTGTCACCCCAATATCAGTGTCACCTCTCCTGTCACTCATTCCTCTCCCGCTGTCACCCCAATATCAGTGTCACCTCTCCTGTCACTCCTCCCCCTCCTGCTGTCACCCCAATATCAGTGTCACCTCTCCTGTCACTCATTCCTCTCCTGCTGTCACCCCAATATCAGTGTCACCTCTCCTGTCACTCATTCCTCTCCTGCTGTCACCCCAATATCAGTGTCACCTCTCCTGTCACTCATTCATCTTCTGCTGTCACCCCAATATCAGTGTCACCTCTCCTGTCACTCATTCCTCTCCTGCTGTCACCCCAATATCAGTGTAACCTCTCCTGTCACTCATTCCCCTCCTGCTGTCACCCCAATATCAGTGTCACCTCTCTTGTCACTCATTCCTCTCCTGCTGTCACCCCAATATCAGTGTCACCTCTCCTGTCACTCATTCCCCTCCTGCTGTCACCCCAATATCAGTGTCACCTCTCCTGTCACTCATTCCTCTCCTGCTGTCACCCCAATATCAGTGTCACCTCTCCTGTCACTCATTCCTCTCCTGTCACCCCAATATCAGTGTCACCTCTCCTGTCACTCATTCCCCTCCTGCTGTCACCCCAATATCAGTGTCACCTCTCCTGTCACTCATTCCTCTCCTGTCACCCCAATATCAGTGTCACCTCTCCTGTCACTCATTCCCCTCCTGCTGTCACCCCAATATCAGTGTCACCTCTCCTGTCACTCATTCCCCTCCTGCTGTCACCCCAATATCAGTGTCACCTCTCCTGTCACTCATTCCTCTCCTGCTGTCACCCCAATATCAGTCTCACCTCTCCTGTCACTCATTCCTCTCCTGCTGTCACCCCAATATCAGTGTCACCTCTCATGTCACTCATTCCTCTCCTGCTGTCACCCCAATATCAGTGTCACCTCTCCTGTCACTCATTCCCCTCCTGCTGTCACCCCAATATCAGTGTCACCTCTCCTGTCACTCATTCCTCTCCTGCTGTCACCCCAATATCAGTGTCACCTCTCCTGTCACTCATTCCTCTCCCGCTGTCACCCCAATATCAGTGTCACCTCTCCTGTCACTCATTCCCCTCCTGCTGTCACCCCAATATCAGTGTCACCTCTCCTGTCACTCATTCCTCTCCTGCTGTCACCCCAATATCAGTGTCACCTCTCCTGTCACTCATTCCTCTCCTGCTGTCACCCCAATATCAGTGTCACCTCTCCTGTCACTCATTCCTCTCCTGCTGGCACCCCAATATCAGTGTCACCTCTCCTGTCACTCATTCCCCTCCTGCTGTCACCCCAATATCAGTGTCACCTCTCCTGTCACTCCTCCCCCTCCTGCTGTCACCCCAATATCAGTGTCACCTCTCCTGTCACTCATTCCCCTCCTGCTGTCACCCCAATATCAGTGTCACCTCTCCTGTCACTCATTCCTCTCCCGCTGTCACCCCAATATCAGTGTCACCTCTCCTGTCACTCATTCCCCTCCCGCTGTCACCCCAATATCAGTGTCACCTCTCCTGTCACTCATTCCCCTCCTGCTGTCACCCCCAATATCAGTGTCACCTCTCCTGTCACTCCTCCCCCTCCTGCTGTCACCCCAATATCAGTGTCACCTCTCCTGTCACTCATTCCCCTCCTGCTGTCACCCCAATATCAGTGTCACCTCTCCTGTCACTCATTCCTCTCCTGCTGTCACCCCAATATCAGTGTCACCTCTCCTGTCACTCATTCCTCTCCTGCTGTCACCCCAATATCAGTGTCACCTCTCCTGTCACTCATTCCCCTCCCGCTGTCACCCCAATATCAGTGTCACCTCTCCTGTCACTCATTCCCCTCCTGCTGTCACCCCAATATCAGTGTCACCTCTCCTGTCACTCATTCCTCTCCTGCTGTCACCCCAATATCAGTGTCACCTCTCCTGTCACTCATTCCCCTCCCGCTGTCACCCCAATATCAGTGTCACCTCTCCTGTCACTCATTCCCCTCCCGCTGTCACCCCAATATCAGTGTCACCTCTCCTGTCACTCCTCCCCCTCCTGCTGTCACCCCAATATCAGTGTCACCTCTCCTGTCACCCCAATATCTGTGTCACCTCTCCTGTCACTCATTCCTCTCCCGCTGTCACCCCAATATCAGTGTCACCTCTCCTGTCACTCATTCCTCTCCTGCTGTCACCCCAATATCAGTGTCACCTCTCCTGTCACTCAGTCCTCTCCTGCTGTCACCCTAATATCAGTGTCACCTCTCCTGTCACTCATTCCCCTCCCGCTGTCACCCCAATATCAGTGTCACCTCTCCTGTCACTCATTCCCCTCCTGTTGTCACCCCAATATCAGTGTCACCTCTCCTGTCACTCAGTCCTCTCCTGCTGTCACCCCAATATCAGTGTCACCTCTCCTGTCACTCAGTCCCCTCCCGCTGTCACCCCAATATCAGTGTCACCTCTCCTGTCACTCATTCCCCTCCTGTTGTCACCCCAATATCAGTGTCACCTCTCCTGTCACTCAGTCCTCTCCTGCTGTCACCCCAATATCAGTGTCACCTCTCCTGTCACTCAGTCCCCTCCCGCTGTCACCCCAATATCAGTGTCACCTCTCCTGTCACTCATTCCCCTCCCGCTGTCACCCCAATATCAGTGTCACCTCTCCTGTCACTCATTCCCCTCCTGTTGTCACCCCAATATCAGTGTCACCTCTCCTGTCACTCAGTCCTCTCCTGCTGTCACCCCAATATCAGTGTCACCTCTCCTGTCACTCAGTCCCCTCCCGCTGTCACCCCAATATCAGTGTCACCTCTCCTGTCACTCATTCCCCTCCCGCTGTCACCCTAATATCAGTGTCACCTCTCCTGTCACTCATTCCCCTCCCGCTGTCACCCCAATATCAGTGTCACCTCTCCTGTCACTCATTCCCCTCCTGTTGTCACCCCAATATCAGTGTCACCTCTCCTGTCACTCAGTCCCCTCCTGCTGTCACCCCAATATCAGTGTCACCTCTCCTGTCACTCATTCCCCTCCTGTTGTCACCCCAATATCAGTGTCACCTCTCCTGTCACTCATTCCCCTCCTGCTGTCACCCCAATATCAGTGTCACCTCTCCTGTCACTCATTCCTCTCCCGCTGTCACCCCAATATCAGTGTCACCTCTCCTGTCACTCATTCCTCTCCTGCTGTCACCCCAATATCAGTGTCACTTCTCCTGTCACTCATTCCCCTCCTGCTGTCACCCCAATATCAGTGTCACTTCTCCTGTCACTCAGTCCTCTCCTGCTGTCACCCCAATATCAGTGTCACCTCTCCTGTCACTCAGTCCCCTCCCGCTGTCACCCCAATATCAGTGTCACCTCTCCTGTCACTCATTCCCCTCCCGCTGTCACCCTAATATCAGTGTCACCTCTCCTGTCACTCATTCCCCTCCCGCTGTCACCCCAATATCAGTGTCACCTCTCCTGTCACTCATTCCCCTCCTGTTGTCACCCCAATATCAGTGTCACCTCTCCTGTCACTCATTCCTCTCCTGCTGTCACCCCAATATCAGTGTCACCTCTCCTGTCACTCAGTCCCCTCCCGCTGTCACCCCAATATCAGTGTCACCTCTCCTGTCACTCATTCCCCTCCCGCTGTCACCCTAATATCAGTGTCACCTCTCCTGTCACTCATTCCCCTCCCGCTGTCACCCCAATATCAGTGTCACCTCTCCTGTCACTCATTCCCCTCCTGTTGTCACCCCAATATCAGTGTCACCTCTCCTGTCACTCATTCCCCTCCTGCTGTCACCCCAATATCAGTGTCACCTCTCCTGTCACTCATTCCTCTCCCGCTGTCACCCCAATATCAGTGTCACCTCTCCTGTCACTCATTCCTCTCCTGCTGTCACCCCAATATCAGTGTCACTTCTCCTGTCACTCATTCCCCTCCTGCTGTCACCCCAATATCAGTGTCACTTCTCCTGTCACTCAGTCCTCTCCTGCTGTCACCCCAATATCAGTGTCACCTCTCCTGTCACTCAGTCCCCTCCCGCTGTCACCCCAATATCAGTGTCACCTCTCCTGTCACTCATTCCCCTCCCGCTGTCACCCTAATATCAGTGTCACCTCTCCTGTCACTCATTCCCCTCCCGCTGTCACCCCAATATCAGTGTCACCTCTCCTGTCACTCATTCCCCTCCTGTTGTCACCCCAATATCAGTGTCACCTCTCCTGTCACTCATTCCTCTCCTGCTGTCACCCCAATATCAGTGTCACCTCCTCTGTCACTCATTCCTCTCCTGCTGTCACCCCAATATCAGTGTCACCTCTCCTGTCACTCATTCCCCTCCTGCTGTCACCCCAATATCAGTGTCACCTTTCCTGTCACTCATTCCCCTCCTCCTGACACCCCAATATCAGTGTCACCTCTCCTGTCACTCATTCCTCTCCTGCTGTCACCCCAATATCAGTGTCACCTCTCCTGTCACTCATTCCCCTCCCGCTGTCACCCCAATATCAGTGTCACCTCTCCTGTCACTCAGTCCTCTCCTGCTGTCACCCCAATATCAGTGTCACCTCTCCTGTCACTCATTCCCCTCCCGCTGTCACCCCAATATCAGTGTCACCTCTCCTGTCACTCATTCCTCTCCTGCTGTCACCCCAATATCAGTGTCACCTCTCCTGTCACTCATTCCTCTCCCGCTGTCACCCCAATATCAGTGTCACCTCTCCTGTCACTCATTCCTCTCCTGCTGTCACCCCAATATCAGTGTCACCTCTCCTGTCACTCCTCCCCCTCCTGCTGTCACCCCAATATCAGTGTCACCTCTCCTGTCACTCATTCCTCTCCTGCTGTCACCCCAATATCAGTGTCACCTCTCCTGTCACTCATTCCTCTCCTGCTGTCACCCCAATATCAGTGTCACCTCTCCTGTCACTCAGTCCTCTCCTGCTGTCACCCCAATATCAGTGTCACCTCTCCTGTCACTCAGTCCTCTCCCGCTGTCACCCCAATATCAGTGTCACCTCTCCTGTCACTCAGTCCTCTCCTGCTGTCACCCCAATATCAGTGTCACCTCTCCTGTCACTCAGTCCTCTCCCGCTGTCACCCCAATATCAGTGTCACCTCTCCTGTCACTCATTCCTCTCCTGCTGTCACCCCAATATCAGTGTCACCTCTCCTGTCACTCAGTCCTCTCCTGCTGTCACCCCAATATCAGTGTCACCTCTCCTGTCACTCATTCCCCTCCCGCTGTCACCCCAATATCAGTGTCACCTCTCCTGTCACTCAGTCCTCTCCTGCTGTCACCCCAATATCAGTGTCACCTCTCCTGTCACTCAGTCCTCTCCCGCTGTCACCCCAATATCAGTGTCACCTCTCCTGTCACTCAGTCCTCTCCTGCTGTCACCCCAATATCAGTGTCACCTCTCCTGTCACTCATTCCTCTCCTGCTGTCACCCCAATATCAGTGTCACCTCTCCTGTCACTCATTCCTCTCCTGCTGTCACCCCAATATCAGTGTCACCTCTCCTGTCACTCATTCCTCTCCCGCTGTCACCCCAATATCAGTGTCACCTCTCCTGTCACTCATTCCCCTCCTGCTGTCACCCCAATATCAGTGTCACCTCTCCTGTCACTCATTCCCCTCCTGCTGTCACCCCAATATCAGTGTCACCTCTCCTGTCACTCATTCCTCTCCTGCTGTCACCCCAATATCAGTGTCACCTCTCCTGTCACTCATTCCTCTCCTGCTGTCACCCCAATATCAGTGTCACCTCTCCTGTCACTCATTCCCCTCCTGCTGTCACCCCAATATCAGTGTCACCTCTCCTGTCACTCATTCCCCTCCTGCTGTCACCCCAATATCAGTGTCACCTCTCCTGTCACTCATTCCTCTCCTGCTGTCACCCCAATATCAGTGTCACCTCTCCTGTCACTCATTCCCCTCCTGCTGTCACCCCAATATCAGTGTCACCTCTCCTGTCACTCATTCCCCTCCTGCTGTCACCCCAATATCAGTGTCACCTCTCCTGTCACTCATTCCTCTCCTGCTGTCACCCCAATATCAGTGTCACCTCTCCTGTCACTCATTCCCCTCCTGCTGTCACCCCAATATCAGTGTCACCTCTCCTGTCACTCATTCCCCTCCTGCTGTCACCCCAATATCAGTGTCACCTCTCCTGTCACTCATTCCCCTCCTGCTGTCACCCCAATATCAGTGTCACCTCTCCTGTCACTCATTCCCCTCCTGCTGTCACCCCAATATCAGTGTCACCTCTCCTGTCACTCATTCCCCTCCTGCTGTCACCCCAATATCAGTGTCACCTCTCATGTCACTCATTCCTCTCCTGCTGTCACCCCAATATCAGTGTCACCTCTCCTGTCACTCATTCATCTCCTGCTGTCACCCCAATATCAGTGTCACCTCTCCTGTCACTCATTCCTCTCCTGCTGTCACCCCAATATCAGTGTCACCTCTCCTGTCACTCATTCATCTCCTGCTGTCACCCCCAATATCAGTGTCACCTCTCCTGTCACTCATTCCCCTCCTGCTGTCACCCCAATATCAGTGTCACCTCTCCTGTCACTCATTCCCCTCCTGCTGTCACCCCAATATCAGTGTCACCTCTCCTGTCACTCATTCCTCTCCTGCTGTCACCCCAATATCAGTGTCACCTCTCCTGTCACTCATTCCTCTCCTGCTGTCACCCCAATATCAGTGTCACCTCTCCTGTCACTCATTCCTCTCCTGCTGTCACCCCAATATCAGTGTCACCTCACCTGTCACTCATTCCTCTCCTGCTGTCACCCCAATATCAGTGTCACTTCTCCTGTCACTCATTCCCCTCCTGCTGTCACCCCAATATCAGTGTCACCTCTCCTGTCACTCATTCCTCTCCTGCTGTCACCCCAATATCAGTGTCACCTCTCCTGTCACTCATTCCTCTCCTGCTGTCACCCCAATATCAGTGTCACCTCTCCTGTCACTCATTCCTCTCCTGCTGTCACCCCAATATCAGTGTCACCTCTCCTGTCACTCATTCCCCTCCTGCTGTCACCCCAATATCAGTGTCACCTCTCCTGTCACTCATTTCTCTCCTGCTGTCACCCCAATATCAGTGTCACCTCTCCTGTCACTCATTCCTCTCCTGCTGTCACCCCAATATCAGTGTCACCTCTCCTGTCACTCATTCCTCTCCTGCTGTCACCCCAATATCAGTGTCACCTCTCCTGTCACTCATTCCCCTCCTGCTGTCACCCCAATATCAGTGTCACCTCTCCCCCTCCTGTCACCCCAATATCAGTGTCACCCCTCCTGTCACTCATTCCCCTCCTGCTGTCACCCCCAATATCAGTGTCACCGCTCCTGTCACTCATTCATCTCCTGCTGTCACCCCCAATATCAGTGTCACCCCTCCCCCTCCTGTCACCCCAATATCAGTGTCACCCCTCCTGTCACTCATTCCCCTCCTGCTGTCACCCCCAATATCAGTGTCACCCCTCCTGTCACTCATTCCCCTCCTGCTGTCACCCCCAATATCAGTGTCACCTCTCCTGTCACTCATTCATCTCCTGCTGTCACCCCAATATCAGTGTCACCTCTCCCCCTCCTGTCACCCCAATATCAGTGTCACCCCTCCTGTCACTCATTCCCCTCCTGCTGTCACCCCCAATATCAGTGTCACCTCTCCTGTCACTCATTCCCCTCCTGCTGTCACCCCAATATCAGTGTCACCCCTCCCCCTCCTGTCACCCCAATATCAGTGTCACCCCTCCTGTCACTCATTCCCCTCCTGCTGTCACCCCCAATATCAGTGTCACCTCTCCTGTCACTCATTCCTCTCCTGCTGTCACCCCAATATCAGTGTCACCTCTCCTGTCACTCATTCCTCTCCTGCTGTCACCCCGATATCAGTGTCACCCCTCCCCCTCCTGTCACCCCAATATCAGTGTCACCCCTCCTGTCACTCATTCCCCTCCTGCTGTCACCCCAATATCAGTGTCACCCCTCCTGTCACTCATTCCTCTCCCGCTGTCACCCCAATATCAGTGTCACCTCTCCTGTCACTCATTCCCCTCCCGCTGTCACCCCAATATCAGTGTCACCTCTCCTGTCACTCATTCCCCTCCTGCTGTCACCCCAATATCAGTGTCACCTCTCCTGTCACTCATTCCTCTCCTGCTGTCACCCCAATATCAGTGTCACCTCTCCTGTCACTCATTCCCCTCCTGCTGTCACCCCAATATCAGTGTCACCTCTCCTGTCACTCCTCCCCCTCCTGCTGTCACCCCAATATCAGTGTCACCTCTCCTGTCACTCATTCCTCTCCTGCTGTCACCCCAATATCAGTGTCACCTCTCCTGTCACTCATTCCTCTCCTGCTGTCACCCCAATATCAGTGTCACCTCTCCTGTCACTCATTCCTCTCCTGCTGTCACCCCAATATCAGTGTCACCTCTCCTGTCACTCATTCCTCTCCTGCTGTCACCCCAATATCAGTGTCACCCCTCCCCCTCCTGTCACCCCAATATCAGTGTCACCCCTCCTGTCACTCATTCCCCTCCTGCTGTCACCCCAATATCAGTGTCACCCCTCCTGTCACTCATTCCCCTCCTGCTGTCACCCCCAATAGCAGTGTCACCTCTCCTGTCACTCATTCCCCTCCTGCTGTCACCCCAATATCAGTGTCACCTCTCCTGTCACTCATTCCTCTCCTGCTGTCACCCCAATATCAGTGTCACCCCTCCCCCTCCTGTCACCCCAATGTCAGTGTCACCTCTCCTGTCACTCATTCCTCTCCTGCTGTCACCCCCAATAGCAGTGTCACCTCTCCTGTCACTCATTCCTCTCCCGCTGTCACCCCAATATCAGTGTCACCTCTCCTGTCACTCATTCCTCTCCCGCTGTCACCCCAATATTAGTGTCACCTCTCCTGTCACTCATTCCTCTCCCGCTGTCACCCCAATATCAGTGTCACCTCTCCTGTCACTCATTCCCCTCCTGCTGTCACCCCAATATCAGTGTCACCTCTCCTGTCACTCATTCCTCTCCTGCTGTCACCCCAATATCAGTGTCACCTCTCCTGTCACTCATTCCCCTCCTGCTGTCACCCCAATATCAGTGTCACCTCTCCTGTCACTCATTCCTCTCCCGCTGTCACCCCAATATCAGTGTCACCTCTCCTGTCACTCATTCCTCTCCCGCTGTCACCCCAATATTAGTGTCACCTCTCCTGTCACTCATTCCTCTCCCGCTGTCACCCCAATATCAGTGTCACCTCTCCTGTCACTCATTCCTCTCCCGCTGTCACCCCAATATCAGTGTCACCTCTCCTGTCACTCATTCCTCTCCCGCTGTCACCCCAATATCAGTGTCACCTCTCCTGTCACTCCTCCCCCTCCTGCTGTCACCCCAATATCAGTGTCACCTCTCCTGTCACTCATTCCTCTCCTGCTGTCACCCCAATATCAGTGTCACCTCTCCTGTCACTCCTCCCCCTCCTGCTGTCACCCCAATATCAGTGTCACCCCTCCCCCTCCTGTCACCCCAATGTCAGTGTCACCTCTCCTGTCACTCATTCCTCTCCCGCTGTCACCCCAATATCAGTGTCACCTCTCCTGTCACTCATTCCTCTCCCGCTGTCACCCCAATATCAGTGTCACCTCTCCTGTCACTCAGTCCTCTCCTGCTGTCACCCCAATATCAGTGTCACCTCTCCTGTCACTCATTCCTCTCCTGCTGTCACCCCAATATCAGTGTCACCTCTCCTGTCACTCATTCCTCTCCTGCTGTCACCCCAATATCAGTGTCACCTCTCCTGTCACTCATTCCTCTCCCGCTGTCACCCCAATATCAGTGTCACCTCTCCTGTCACTCATTCCTCTCCCGCTGTCACCCCAATATCAGTGTCACCTCTCCTGTCACTCATTCCCCTCCTGCTGTCACCCCAATATCAGTGTCACCCCTCCTGTCACTCATTCCCCTCCTGCTGTCACCCCAATATCAGTGTCACCCCTCCCCCTCCTGTCACCCCAATGTCAGTGTCACCTCTCCTGTCACTCATTCCTCTCCCGCAGTCACCCCAATATCAGTGTCACCCCTCCCCCTCCTGTCACCCCAATATCAGTGTCACCTCCCCTGTCACCCCTAAGTGTCAGTGCCCCTCCCCCTTTCCCCGCCCCCTCCCGGGCACCTGCAGGGGGAAGGCGGCCGCCTTGTTGCCCACATAGCCCCGCACCACGTGACTCTGGATGGACAGCACGCGGCAGAGGGCATCCTCGGGACTCTCCATCACGCCGCGAGCCGGGGGGGCGGAGCTCCATGCACAGCCGCACGTGACACCCCGCGTCATCTCACGCCTAGCCGGCAGCCCCTCCCATCCGGGGGCGTGTACAAGCGTCACTCGCCAAACTACGTGTGGGTAGATGCAAGGCGGGGCTTGTGGGGAGAGGGCGTGTCTACCCTGCTGTGATCAGAGGAGAGGACTAGCAGAGCCCGCCCTGTGAGGGGCGTGTCCGTCTCCATAGTGACCGTGCCAAGCCTGGAGAGGTGACAGAGCTGGTGTAGCAGCAAATACGTTCAGCTTTATAGGGGGTGTGGAGGGTGTAAGGGGCAGTATAGGGATATGCAGCCCATGGGGGAGGATGTAAGGGGCAGTATAGGGATATGCAGCCCATGGGGGAGGATGTAAGGGGCAGTATAGGGATATGCAGCCCATGGGGGAGGGTGTAAGGGGCAGTATGGGATATGCAGCCCATGGGGGAGGATGTAAGGGGCAGTATAGGGATATGCAGCCCATGGGGGAGGGTGTAAGGGGCAGTATGGGATATGCAGCCCATGGGGGAGGATGTAAGGGGCAGTATAGGGGGGTATACAGTCCATAGGTGTGTGGAGGATGTAAGGGGCAGTATAGGGATATGCAGCCCATGGGGGAGGATGTAAGGGGCAGTATAGGGGGGTATACAGTCCATAGGTGTGTGGAGGATGTAAGGGGCAGTATAGGGATATGCAGCCCATGGGGGAGGGTGTAAGGGGCAGTATGGGATATGCAGCCCATGGGGGAGGATGTAAGGGGCAGTATAGGGGGGTATACAGTCCATAGGTGTGTGGAGGATGTAAGGGGCAGTATAGGGATATGCAGCCCATGGGGGAGGGTGTAAGGGGCAGTATGGGATATGCAGCCCATGGGGGAGGATGTAAGGGGCAGTATAGGGGGGTATACAGTCCATAGGTGTGTGGAGGATGTAAGGGGCAGTATAGGGATATGCAGCCCATGGGGGAGGATGTAAGGGGCAGTATAGGGGGGTATACAGTCCATAGGTGTGTGGAGGATGTAAGGGGCAGTATAGGGATATGCAGCCCATGGGGGAGGATGTAAGGGGCAGTATGGGATATGCAGCCCATGGGGGAGGATGTAAGGGGCAGTATGGGATATGCAGCCCATGGGGGAGGATGTAAGGGGCAGTATGGGATATGCAGCCCATGGGGGAGGATGTAAGGGGCAGTATAGGGATATGCAGCCCATGGGGGAGGATGTAAGGGGCAGTATAGGGATATGCAGCCCATGGGGGAGGATGTAAGGGGCAGTATAGGGGGGTATACAGTCCATAGGTGTGTGGAGGATGTAAGGGGCAGTATAGGGATATGCAGCCCATGGGGGAGGATGTAAGGGGCAGTATAGGGGGGTATACAGTCCATAGGTGTGTGGAGGATGTAACGGGCAGTATAGGGATATGCAGCCCATGGGGGAGGATGTAAGGGGCAGTATAGGGATATGCAGCCCATGGGGGAGGATGTAAGGGGCAGTATGGGATATGCAGCCCATGGGGGAGGATGTAAGGGGCAGTATAGGGGGGTATACAGTCCATAGGTGTGTGGAGGATGTAAGGGGCAGTATAGGGATATGCAGCCCATGGGGGAGGATGTAAGGGGCAGTATGGGATATGCAGCCCATGGGGGAGGATGTAAGGGGCAGTATAGGGGGGTATACAGTCCATAGGTGTGTGGAGGATGTAAGGGGCAGTATAGGGATATGCAGCCCATGGGGGAGGATGTAAGGGGCAGTATGGGATATGCAGCCCATGGGGGAGGATGTAAGGGGCAGTATAGGGGGGTATACAGTCCATAGGTGTGTGGAGGATGTAAGGGGCAGTATAGGGATATGCAGCCCATGGGGGAGGATGTAAGGGGCAGTATAGGGGGGTATACAGTCCATAGGTGTGTGGAGGATGTAAGGGGCAGTATGGGATATGCAGCCCATGGGGGAGGATGTAAGGGGCAGTATGGGATATGCAGCCCATGGGGGAGGATGTAAGGGGCAGTATGGGATATGCAGCCCATGGGGGAGGATGTAAGGGGCAGTATAGGGATATGCAGCCCATGGGGGAGGATGTAAGGGGCAGTATAGGGATATGCAGCCCATGGGGGAGGATGTAAGGGGCAGTATAGGGATATGCAGCCCATGGGGGAGGATAGGGGGGTATACAGTCCACAGGGGGGTATTGGGGGGGGAGAATACAGTCCATGTGGTATCATGTTCCTCTCAGTTGGTGGCAGGCTGTGGGCAGAGAAGAGCACAGTGAGGAGGATGGCCGGGGTGGTCAGACTGCAGAAGCAGGGTCTGGGCAGAGCAAGGAGGTGCAGGATGTGGGCAGAGCTACAATGAGTGTGTGTGGAGGATGTAAGGGGCAGTATGGGGGGGTATATAGTCCACAGGTGTGTGGAGGGTGTAAGGGACAGCATGGGGGACTGGGATATACAGTCCATAGGGGGGTATTGGGGGGGAATACAGTCCATGTGGTATCATGTTCCTCTCAGTTGGTGGCAGGCTGTGACATATCGGGCAGCTATTTGCACGGTTGTTTCCTCCTCCCCCAGTAGGATGTAGAGTTTCCTCTCCTCATCTGTGGAGGTAAAATCCTGGATGTGGGCGGAGTCTCTGGAAGTGGGCGGTCCTCACAGGTGCGTATTTGCTGCAGTGTAGCAGGAAGTGGGCCTCATCCTCCAAGACCTCCTCGTCACATTGCCTGCACAGTCTCTCCTCCCGGGGCTTCCATGTCTGTCTGTGTCGCCCTGTCTCTATCTCCAGGCTGTGGGCGGAGAGTCTCTGGAAGTGGGTGGTCCTCACAGGTGCGTATTTGCTGCAGTGTAGCAGGAAGTGGGCCTCATCCTCCAAGACCTCCTGGTCACATTGCCTGCACAGTCTCTCCTCCCGGGGCTTCCATGTCTGTCTGTGTCGCCCTGTCTCTATCTCCAGGCTGTGGGCGGAGAGTCTCTGGAAGTGGGTGGTCCTCACAGGTGCGTATTTGCTGCAGTGTAGCAGGAAGTGGGCCTCATCCTCCAAGACCCCCTGGTCACATTGTCTGCACAGTCTCTCCTCCCGGGGCTTCCATGTCTGTCTGTGCTACCCTGTCTCTATCTCCAGGCTGTGGGCGGAGAGTCTTTGGAAGTGGGCGGTCCTCACAGGTGTATATTTGCTGCAGTGTAGCAGGAAGTGAGCCTCATCCTCCAGGACCCTCTGGTCGCATTGTCTGCACAGTCTCTCCTCCCGGGGCTTCCATGTCTGTCTGTGCTACCCTGTCTCTATCTCCAGGCTGTGGGCGGAGAGTCTTTGGAAGTGGGCGGTCCTCACAGGTGTATATTTGCTGCAGTGTAGCAGGAAGTGAGCCTCATCCTCCAGGACCCTCTGGTCGCATTGTCTGCACAGTCTCTCCTCCCGGGGCTTCCATGTCTGTCTGTGGCGCCCTGTCTCTATCTCCAGGCTGTGGGCGGAGAGTCTCTGGAAGTGGGCGGTCCTCACAGGTGTATATTTGCTGCAGTGTAGCAGGAAGTGGGCCTCATCCTCCAGGACCCCCTGGTCGCATGATCTGCACAGTCTCTCCTCCCGGGGCTTCCATGTCTGTCTGTGTCGCCCTGTCTCTATCTCCAGGCTGTGGGCGGAGAGTCTCTGGAAGTGGGCGGTCCTCACAGGTGTATATTTGCTGCAGTGTAGCAGGAAGTGGGCCTCATCCTCCAGGACCCCCTGGTCACATTGTCTGCACAGTCTCTCCTCCCGGGGCTTCCATGTCTGTGGCGCCCTGTCTCTATCTCCAGGCTGTGGGCGGAGAGTCTCTGGAAGTGGGCGGTCCTCACAGGTGCGTATTTGCTGCAGTGTAGCAGGAAGTGGGCCTCATCCTCCAAGACCTCCTGGTCGCATTGTCTGCACAGTCTCTCCTCCCGGGACTTCCATGTCTGTCTGTGCCGCCATGTCTCTATCTCCAGGCTGTGGGCGGAGAGTCTCTGGAAGTGGGCGGTCCTCACAGGTGCGTATTTGCTGCAGTGTAGCAGGAAGTGGGCCTCATCCTCCAGGATCCCCTGGTCACATTGTCTGCACAGTCTCTCCTCCCGGGACTTCCATGTCTGTCTGTGGCGCCCTGTCTCTATCTCCAGGCTGTGGGCGGAGAGTCTCTGGAAGTGGGCGGTTCTCACAGGTGTATATTTGCTGCAGTGTAGCAGGAAGTGGGCCTCATCCTCCAGGACCCCCTGGTCACATTGTCTGCACAGTCTCTCCTCCCGGGGCTTCCATGTCTGTCTGTGCCGCCATGTCTCTATCTCCAGGCTGTGGGCGGAGAGTCTCTGGAAGTGGGCGGTCCTCACAGGTGCGTATTTGCTGCAGTGTAGCAGGAAGTGGGCCTCATCCTCCAGGATCCCCTGGTCACATTGCCTGCACAGTCTCTCCTCCCAGGGCTTCCATGTCTGTCTGTGGCGCCCTGTCTCTATCTCCAGGCTGTGGGCGGAGAGTCTCTGGAAGTGGGCGGTCTTTACAGGTGCGTATTTGCTGCAGTGTAGCAGGAAGTGGGCCTCATCCTCCAGGACCCCTTGGTCACATTGTCTGCACAGTCTCTCCTCCCGGGGCTTCCATGTCTGTCTGTGCCGCCCTGTCTCTATCTCCAAACTGTGGGCCCTCAGGCGGTACAGGATCAGGGTCTGTGTGGTGGTGTAGCCTCTCCAGATATGGAGCCGTTGTGTACTCCCTCTGTAGTGATTGGATAGTCAGCCATAGTGGTATGGCCTCGCCCCCCTGGCTCAGTGAGGCTTTATTGTGGTAAATGCTGGGGCTGCTGCTCTGTATATGCACCCAGTATGAGAGTGCCCTCTGCTGGATAGTCAGCCATAGTGGTATGGCCTCGCCCCCCTGGCTCAGTGAGGCTTTATGGTGGTAAGTGCTGGGGCTGCTGCTCTGTATATGCGCCCAGTATGAGAGCGCCCTCTGCTGGATAGTCAGCCATAGTGGTATGGCCTCGCCCCCCTGGCTCAGTGAGGCTTTATTGTGGTAAATGCTGGGGCTGCTGCTCTGTATATGCACCCAGTATGAGAGCACCCTCTGCTGGATAGTCAGCCATAGTGGTATGGCCTCACCCCCCTGGCTCAGTGAGGCTTTATGGTGGTAAGTGCTGGGGTTGCTGCTCTGTATGTGCACCCAGTATGAGTGCCCTCTGCTGGATAGTCAGCCATAGTGGTATGGCCTCGCCCCCCTGGTGGTAAGTGCTGGTGTTGCTGCTCTGTATGTGTGCCCAGTATGAGAGTGCCCTCTGCTGGATAGTCAGCCATAGTGGTATGGCCTCGCCCCCCTGGTGGTAAGTGCTGGTGTTGCTGCTCTGTATGTGTGCCCAGTATGAGAGTGCCCTCTGCTGGATAGTCAGCCATAGTAGTATGGCCCCGCCCCCCTGGCTCAGTGAGGCTGTATGGTAGTAAGTGCTGGGGTTGCTGCTCTGTATATGCGCCCAGTATGAGAGCGCCCTCTGCTGGATAGTCAGCCATAGTGGTATGGCCTCGCCCCCCTGGCTTAGTGAGGCTTTATGGTGGTAAGTGCTGGGGTTGCTGCTCTGTATGTGTGCCCAGTATGAGAGCGCCCTCTGCTGGATAGTCAGCCATAGTGGTATGGCCTCGCCCCCCTGGCTCAGTGAGGCTTTATGGTGGTAAGTGCTGGGGCTGCTGCTCTGTATATGCGCCCAGTATGAGAGCACCCTCTGCTGGATAGTCAGCCATAGTGGTATGACCTCGCCCCTCTGGCTCAGTGAGGCTTTATGGTGGTAAGTGCTGGGGTTGCTGCTCTGTATGTGCACCCAGTATGAGTGCCCTCTGCTGGATAGTCAGCCATAGTGGTATGGCCTCGCCCCCCTGGTGGTAAGTGCTGGTGTTGCTGCTCTGTATGTGTGCCCAGTATGAGAGTGCCCTCTGCTGGATAGTCAGCCATAGTAGTATGGCCCCGCCCCCCTGGCTCAGTGAGGCTGTATGGTAGTAAGTGCTGGGGTTGCTGCTCTGTATATGCGCCCAGTATGAGAGTGCCCTCTGCTGGATAGTCAGCCATAGTGGTATGGCCTCGCCCCCCTGGCTCAGTGAGGCTTTATGGTGGTAAGTGCTGGGGCTGCTGCTCTGTATGTGTGCCCAGTATGAGAGTGCCCTCTGCTGGATAGTCAGCCATAGTAGTATGGCCCCGCCCCCCTGGCTCAGTGAGGCTGTATGGTAGTAAGTGCTGGGGTTGCTGCTCTGTATATGCGCCCAGTATGAGAGCGCCCTCTGCTGGATAGTCAGCCATAGTGGTATGGCCTCGCCCCCCTGGCTTAGTGAGGCTTTATGGTGGTAAGTGCTGGGGTTGCTGCTCTGTATGTGTGCCCAGTATGAGAGCGCCCTCTGCTGGATAGTCAGCCATAGTGGTATGGCCTCGCCCCCCTGGCTCAGTGAGGCTTTATGGTGGTAAGTGCTGGGGCTGCTGCTCTGTATATGCGCCCAGTATCAGAGCGCCC
Organism: Hyperolius riggenbachi; assembly: GCF_040937935.1. Taxonomy (NCBI): domain Eukaryota; kingdom Metazoa; phylum Chordata; class Amphibia; order Anura; family Hyperoliidae; genus Hyperolius; species Hyperolius riggenbachi. The sequence continues at coordinate 572,287,188 of NC_090647.1, forward strand.
TCTGCTGGATAGTCAGCCATAGTGGTATGGCCTCGCCCCCCTGGCTCAGTGAGGCTTTATGGTGGTAAGTGCTGGGGCTGCTGCTCTGTATGTGTGCTGAGTATGAGAGCACCCTCTGCTGGATAGTCAGCTATAGTGGTATGGCCTCGCCATCCTGGCTCAGTGAGGTTTTATGGTGGTAAGTGCCGGGGCTGCTGCTCTGTATATGCGCCCAGTATGAGAGCGCCCTCTGCTGGATAGTCAGCCATAGTGGTATGGCCTCGCCCCCCTGGCTCAGTGAGGCTATATGGTGGTAAGTGCTGGGGCTGCTGCTCTGTATGTGTGCCCAGTATGAGAGCGCCCTCTGCTGGATAGTCAGCCATAGTGGTATGGCCTCGCCCCCCTGGCTCAGTGAGGCTTTATGGTGGTAAGTGCTGGGGCTGCTGCTCTGTATGTGTGCCCAGTATGAGAGCATCCTCTGCTGGATAGTCAGTCATAGTGGTATGGCCTCGCCCCCCCTGGCTCAGTGAGGCTTTATGGTGGTAAGTGCTGGGGCTGCTGCTCTGTATATGCGCCCAGTATGAGAGCACCCTCTGCTGGATAGTCAGCCATAGTGGTATGGCCTCGCCCCCCTGGCTCAGTGAGGCTTTATGGTGGTAAGTTCTGGGGTTGCTGCTCTGTATATGCACCCAGTATGAGAGCGCCCTCTGCTGGATAGTCAGCCATAGTGGTATGGCCTCGCCCCCCTGGCTCAGTGAGGCTTTATGGTAGTAAGTGCTGGGACTGCTGCTCTGTATATGCGCCCAGTATGAGAGCGCCCTCTGCTGGATAGTCAGCCATAGTGGTATAGCCTCACCCCCCTGGCTCAGTGAGGCTTTATGGTGGTAAGTGCTGGGGCTGCTGCTCTGTATGTGCACCCAGTATGAGAGCGCCCTCTGCTGGATAGTCAGCCATAGTGGTATGGCCTCGCCCACCTGGCTCAGTGAGGCTTTATGGTGGTAAGTGCTGGGGCTGCTGCTCTGTATATGCACCCAGTATGAGAGCGCCCTCTGCTGGATAGTCAGCCATAGTGGTATGGCCTCGCCCCCCTGGCTCAGTGAGGCTTTATGGTGGTAAGTGCTGGGATTGCTGCTCTGTATATGTGCCCAGTATGAGAGCGCCCTCTGCTGGATAGTCAGCCATAGTGGTATTGCCTTGGCACCATGGCTCAGTGAGGCTTTATGGTGGTAAGTGCCGGGTCAGCTGCTCTGTATATTTGCCCAGTATGAGAGCGCCCTCTGCTGGATAGTCAGCCATAGTGGTATGGCCTCGCTCCCCTGGCTCAGTGAGGCTTTATGGTGGTAAGTGCTGGGGCTGCTGCTCTGTATGTGCACCCAGTATGAGAGTGGCCTCTGCTGGATAGTCAGCCATAGTGGTATAGCCTCGCCCCCCTGGCTCAGTGAGGCTTTATGGTGGTAAGTGCTGGGGCTGCTGCTCTGTATGTGTGCCCAGTATGAGAGCGCCCTCTGCTGGATAGTCAGCCATAGTGGTATGGCCTCACCCCCCCTGGCTCAGTGAGGCTTTATGGTGGTAAGTGCTGGGGCTGCTGCTCTGTATATGCACCCAGTATGAGAGTGCCCTCTGCTGGATAGTCAGCCATAGTGGTATGGCCTCGCCCCCCTGGCTCAGTGAGGCTTTATGGTGGTAAGTGCTGGGGTTGCTGCTCTGTATGTGTGCCCAGTATGAGAGCGCCCTCTGCTGGATAGTCAGCCATAGTGGTATGGCCTCGTCCCTCTGGCTCAGTGAGGCTTTATGGTGGTAAGTGCTGGGGCTGCTGCTCCGTATATGCGCCCAGTATGAGAGCGCCCTCTGCTGGATAGTCAGCCATAGTGGTATGGCCTCGCCCCCCTGGCTCAGTGAGGCTTTAGGGTGGTAAGTGCTGGGGCTGCTGCTCTGTATATGCGCCCAGTATGAGAGCGCCCTCTGCTGGATAGTCAGTCATAGTGGTATGGCCTCGCCCCCCTGGCTCAGTGAGGCTTTATGGTGGTAAGTGCTGGGGCTGCTGCTCTGTATATGCGCCCTGTATGAGAGCACCCTCTGCTGGATAGTCAGCCATAGTGGTATGGCCTCGCCCCCCTGGCTCAGTGAGGCTTTATGGTGGTAAGTGCTGGGGCTGCTGCTCTGTATGTGTACCCAGTATGAGAGCGCCCTCTGCTGGATAGTCAGCCATAGTGGTATGGCCTCGCTCCCCTGGCTCAGTGAGGCTTTATGGTGGTAAGTGCTGGGGTTGCTGCTCTGTATATGCGCCCAGTATGAGAGCGCCCTCTGCTGGATAGTCAGCCATAGTGGTATGGCCTCGCCCCCCTGGCTCAGTGAGGCTTTATGGTGGTAAGTGCTGGGGCTACTGCTCTGTATGTGCACCCAGTATGAGAGTGCCCTCTGCTGGATAGTCAGCCATAGTGGTATGGCCTCGCCCCCCTGGCTCAGTGAGGCTTTATGGTGGTAAGTGCTGGGGCTACTGCTCTGTATGTGCACCCAGTATGAGAGCGCCCTCTGCTGGATAGTCAGCCATAGTGGTATGGCCTCGGCCCCCTGGCTCAGTGAGGCTTTATGGTGGTAAGTGCGGGGGCTTCTGCTCTGTATGTGTGCCCAGTATGAGAGTGCCCTCTGCTGGATAGTCAGCCATAGTGGTATGGCCTCGCCCCCCTGGCTCAGCGAGGCTTTATGGTGGTAAGTGCGGGGGCTTGTGCTCTGTATGTGCACCCAGTATGAGAGCGCCTTCTGCTGGATAGTCAGCGATAGTGGTATGGCCTCGCCCCCCTGGCTCAGTGAGGCTTTATGGTGGTAAGTGCTGGGGTTGCTGCTCTGTATATGCGCCCAGTATGAGAGTGCCCTCTGCTGGATAGTAAGTCATAGTGGTATGGCCTCGCCCCCCTGGCTCAGTGAGGCTTTATGGTGGTAAGTGCTGGGGTTGCTGCTCTGTATATGTGCCCAGTATGAGAGTGCCCTCTGCTGGATAGTCAGCCATAGTGGTATGGCCTTGGCTCCCTGGCTCAGTGAGGCTTTATGGTGGTAAGTGTTGGGACTGCTGCTCTGTATATGCACCCAGTATGAGAGTGCCCTCTGCTGGATAGTCAGCCATAGTGGTATAGCCTCGCCCCCCTGGCTCAGTGAGGCTTTATTGTGGTAAGTGCTGGGGCTGCTGCTCTGTATGTGCACCCAGTATGAGAGTGCCCTCTGCTGGATAGTCAGCCATAGTGGTATGGCCTCGCCCCCCTGGCTCAGTGAGGCTTTATGGTGGTAAGTGCTGGGGTTGCTGCTCTGCATATGCAGCCAGTATGAGAGCGCCCTCTGCTGGATAGTCAGCCATAGTGGTATGGCCTCACCCCCCTGGCTCAGTGAGGCTTTATGGTGGTAAGTGCTGGGGTTGCTGCTCTGTATGTGCACCCAGTATGAGTGCCCTCTGCTGGATAGTCAGCCATAGTGGTATGGCCCCGCCCCCCTGGTGGTAAGTGCTGGTGTTGCTGCTCTGTATGTGTGCCCAGTATGAGAGTGCCCTCTGCTGGATAGTCAGCCATAGTGGTATGGCCTGTGCTCCTTGGGAAGTAGAGAGGATGCAATGAAGAATCAATTCATTTTGGAACTTTTACATTTTATTTTGACCATTTTTTTTTCTTTTTTATCATCAATACTATTTTCAAACCCGAGGAGCAGCCATGGGCATCATGTGTGCCCCTTCAGTGGCGAATCTATTCCTGGGTATGTGGTAGAGGGAGTTGGTCTGGGGGGAGTCGATGGAACGGTATCGTCCCCATACGTTGGGGTGGTACCGTTCCTGCCAGAACCTGTTCATTTTGTGGCAGGGTCCACAGGAGATTGTGCCAGGAATTTCTGTATCAATTCAATATCAATGATCTGAACATCAAATGAACTTAGGCTAGATCCACACCCAGGCCTGTTTGCAGAATGGACCTGCGGTCCGTGATCCTGGAAATTCTGAACGCAAACAGATCCGTGCTGCCCTTTTGCAGCAAACATTTTTGATCTGTGTGAAGGATTGCGGAATGGCCGCCGCGTGCTCTGACGGCGTGGCGGCTGTTTCCGCGTCCAGTCCGGCGGTTTACGCGCGGCGACATGTCTCTGATGTGATACAACCTTCCTGTGCACACAGGCTGAGGAATACGCGCACGCAGCAAGACAGAAGCTTTATGGGAAGCACAGAGGGATCAGCTGACTCCGCTAGTCAGCTGATCCAAGGGAGTATGCGGATTGGCTGGAAGGGACTGGGCGGTGCTGGCCAGCACTGTACTATATAACCACTCGTCCCTCAGTCTCACATTGTCTGCTGTTGCAACCTCAGTCAGATCCTACAGTGTGGTTGAACCAGGACGGACCTGGGAAACCACACTGAGCTAGATTACCTTCTCATGTTATGTTATTCTATGTTATGCTTTAGACCAGTTCCAGGGTGTTGTGACTACGGACCTCACACCCAAGACTAGGATACTGTGTCAGTTCTATGTTATGCTTTAGACCAGTTCCAGGGTGTTGTGACTACGGACCTCACACCCAAGACTAGGATACTGTGTCAGTTCTATGTTACGCTTTAGACCAGTTCCGGGGTGTTGTGACTACGGACCTCACACCCAAGACTAGGATACTGTGTCAGTTCTATGTTATTGTGAGAAAACGCGGAAAAGCCGCCGCCAATACTCAGAATGTGGCGGCTGACTCCGCGTTCAATTTGACAGCTGATGCGCAGTCGGAGCGCGGAGAAACTGCCACATGCTCTAACAGCGGGGCGGCGGTTTCCGCGTCCAGTACGGCAAGTTGCGCGCATGGGCCTGTTCCTCCATGCAATGCGGAGAAAACGCTGCACGCACAGACAGGGGTGCGGCGGATTCCGCATCCAACACAGCAGAGACATTGCAAGACATGACTGGTGTGGCTGGGACTGATAGTCCACACTGGTTCAGGAGGACGCGCGCGCGCAGAGGCAGGGACTTTATGGCAGTCAGAAGGGGGTCAGCTGACCAAGCCGGTCAGCTGACAAATCCAAGTACTTTCATTGGTCCAGCACTTAGGGGTGGCGCTGGAGAGCGCTAAGGTATATATACTGGGTGCTGGTCATTCATTTGGTGTCTGGCGTTGCAATCACTATGTGGTAGCACTCAGACCTTGTCAGTATCTGTGTTTATTAGACAGTTTCATAGGTGTTGATGATCACGGAGCTCACACCTTAGCCTAGGAATTTTGTTATTATCTGTATTTATATCTAGACCAGTTTCCAAGGTGTTGATGGCCAAGGAACTCACACCTTAGTCTAGGAATTCTGTACCATCTGTATCATTGTTATTATCTAGTCTAGTTCCTGGAGTGTGAGAATCTTGGAGCTCACACTCAAGCCTAAGCATTGTTGATTATCTGTTATGACCCTCTGCCTTCCTGACCATTCTTCTGATCTCTGATTCTGTACCTTCGTATTTCTGATACCTTGTTGCTGAATTCTGCTAGTCCTAGGATCCTGCATCTGTCTCCTGTCGCTGTACTGTATCTGTCCGTGTGTTTACGACCTGGCTTGCCGACCTCGAGAATTATCTCTCCTGTTACGAGATAGTTCACAGATCTGTCAGTGACACTCTCTCATTGGTGTCACTCACGCTCTGTCCTTCCCACTCTCAGCCTGGCTCCGCCCCTTGGGGAGCATCAGACCTGTGGAAGGAATCTGATCTCTAGCAGTATCCTTTACTGCCGTGTACCTGCTCCTCAGGTGCAGTTCTCGAAGTATTACTGTTGCACCAAACACTCTTATCACTCAGGTGTCCAGAGGTTAGGAATATATCTGATTCTCGGTGATACTGCAGATCATCAATAATCGGGTATATATCTGCATTCTCGGTGATACTGCAGATCACCAGTAATCAGATCCTGTCTGTGTTACACCGATCGTTACAGAACGCCAGATCCAAAAATGCAAATGGATGCACACACTGACCGTCTGGGCGCACTTTCCACTTCGGTGGACTCTATCAACCAAGTGCTGGGTAATCACAAAGCTATGATTGACGCTTTGTCCGGTTCTTTACGAACCCTTCAGACGGCAGTGGACGAGGTGCGATCCCCTCCTAGCACAGACATACGCATGCCTGTACCTGAAAAGTTTTCTGGTCACAGATCTGACTTTCGGAATTTTAGGAATAGAGTGTTGTCATACTTTGAGTTGAGATCTAGATCTTCAGGAACCATGACCCAAAGGGTCACGTTCATTAAAACTTTGCTATCAGGCGATTCCCAGACCTGGGCATACAATTTACCCGCTGGGGATATAGCTCTAACCTCTGTGGATGAATTCTTTAAGGCTATGGCAGTAATTTACGACGATCCAGACATTGCCTCGACTGCTGAGCGGAAGCTCAAGTTGTTGCCTCAAGGCAAGAGTCCGGTCGAGGAATATGCTGCCGAATTTAGGAGGTGGTCAGTTTCAGCCAGATGGGGCACCTATGCACTCTTAGACTGTTTCTTATCAGGGTTGTCAGATGAAGTCTCTGATCTCATGTTAAGTCAGCCCGAACCCAAAACAATCGATGAGGCTATTTCATCGGCAATCAAGATTGATCGTAGATTACGTTATCAATGGCAGACTCGAGGTAGAAACAACGTTAAGATAGTGTCTTACGCTGCGCCTCCTGTGACTTCACCTCCTCCCGTTTCACCTCCACCTGAGCCAATGCAGATTGGTCGGTCAAAACTGTCTCAGATGGAGCGGAGACGCAGGATTTCTGAACAGTTGTGTCTTTATTGTGCAGAGGGGGGTCATAGAGTACGAAATTGCCCTAAAAAGTCGGGAAACGCCAATGCATAGGAGTAGTTGGGGTAATACCCTAGGCGTACAGCACTTACCCCTAGAGGATAATCGGTTACTCCTTCCTTATATGATCAGATGGGGGATAGATCTGAAGCCTCTGAGGCCTTTATTGATTCAGGCTCAGCGGCTAATTTTATGGATTACGAATTTGCTAAGAGGTTAGGTATTCCGCTCACCCCGGTAAAACCACTTCTACAGGTTACGGCAGTGGATGATTCCCCCCTGCAACATAACCGTCCTCTGTCTCAGACACCAGAGGTGGAAGTCACTATAGTGGTGCTGCATAAAGAAAAGTTGCAGTTTTTTGTATTACGTATGACAACCTCCACAATCATCCTTGGCATGCCGTGGTTGCACCTTCACTCCCCTCAGATAAATTGGGCTACCGGTCAGCTAACGAGCTGGTCAGCCCACTGTTTTCGTCATTGTTTGGTGAAGGTTACCTTAGGCCAGACCAGGATTCATGTGGAGGGGGTTCCGGAACAATATGCGGAGTTTTCGGACGTGTTTTGTCCTAAAGCTGCCGATAAATTACCTCCACATCGCCCTTTTGATTGCCCGATTGATCTCGGATCAGGTTGTATGCCCCCCTAGAGGTCATCTCTACAATTTGTCTGGGCCAGAAAAGGTGGCCATGCAAGAGTACATCCGTGAAAACTAAGGGGTTCATTCGTCCTTCCCAGTCGCCTGCTGGAGTGGGGTTTTTTTTTGTTAAAAAAAAGGAAGGAGGCCTTCGGCCATGCATTGATTACCGGGGACTGAATAAAATCACAGTTAAAAATCGTTATCCGTTACCTTTGATAGATGATTTATTCACTCAAGTCACCAATGCTAAGATTTTTTCAAAACTAGATTTGCGAGGTGCATACAATCTGGTGCGGATCAGAGAGGGCGATGAATGGAAGACGGCCTTTAACACACCCGACGGGCATTACGAGTATCTGGTGATGCCCTTCGGGTTGTGTAACGCTCCGGCCGTCTTCCAGGAACTCATTAATGAGGTTTTCCGGGAGGTGTTGGATAAATTTGTCCTAATATACCTGGACGATATATTGATATTCTCAGACAATCTCTCTGAGCACAGGGATCATGTCAGATTCGTGTTACACAAGCTCAGGCAAAACAGGCTTTATGCTAAGTTGGAGAAATGCATTTTTGAGGTGACATCTGTCGCTTTTTTGGGATACATAATTTCCACCTCGGGCCTTTCTATGGATCCCGCCAAAGTCTCTGCTGTCTTGGAATGGCCTCAACCAGTAGGACTCAAATCTCTTCAGAGATTTCTAGGGTTTGCGAATTACTATAGAAGGTTCATAAAGGGGTACTCTACAGTCATAGCACCCCTCACCAGTCTCACGAAGAAGGGGGCAGATACCAACCATTGGTCCCCTGAAGCTCTGGCCGCTTTCTCCACTTTGAAAGAACTGTTTTGCTCTGCACCCATATTGAGACACGTAGACACCTCTTATCCTTTCATTGTAGAGGTTGACGCCTCAGAAGTTGGGGTAGGGGCTGTGCTGTCTCAACGCTCTGGGTTGCAGGGAAGATTGCACCCGTGGGCCTATTTCTCTCGGAGGTTTTCTCCAGCAGAGAAAAACTACGATATAGGCAACAGGGAGCTTCTAGCCATTAAGTTGGCCTTTGAAGAATGGCATCATTGGTTAGAAGGAGCAGAACATACGATTACAGTCTACACTGATCACAAAAATTTGGAGTGCATTGAGGGGGCTAAGAGATTGAGTCCCCGTCAGGCTCGGTGGTCACTGTTTTTCTCGAGATTTAGATTTGTAATTACGTACACTCCAGGTAGTAAAAACATTAAGGCGGATGCCTTGTCCAGATGTTTTGAGCCGGAGACAGCACAGCCCTCAGAACCTGAAACCATTGTTCCACAGAGGGTAGTACTGGGAGCCACAGAAACCTGGAAAGACTGGACGGAGACTTTAGGTCCCTTCCAACAGGATGTCCCTGAGGGAAAGCCTGAAGGGGTTATGTTTGTGCCACTGCCCTTTCGTCTCCAGATTTTGCAGATGTTTCACTCACACAAGAATTCTGGGCACCCAGGGGCCTCCAGAACGCAAGACTTTGTTGCTAGATGTGCTTGGTGGCCTTCGTTGGCAACGGACTGCAAGGAGTATGTCAGAGAGTGTGCAGTGTGTGCAAAAAGCAAACCCTCCTGTCTGGCACCGGTGGGAACGTTGCAGCCTTTGCCCACCCCGAGTGAACCATGGACCCATCTGTCCATGGATTTTGTGGGTGAGCTTCCTAGGTCTGAAGGCATGTCAGTCATTTGGGTGGTAGTCGACCGTTTCAGTAAAATGGCCCATTTTGTGCCCTTGAAAGGACTCCCCTCGGCCCAGGAGTTGGTCGATCTTTTCATCGTCCATGTTTTCCGACTTCATGGCATTCCGGAAAACAGTGTCAGATCGGGGAGTCCAATTTGTCTCTAGGTTTTGGAGGGCATTTTGCCATCAAATGGGCATGGAACTGTCATTTTCGTCGGGCTACCACCCACAGACCAATGGTCAGACGGAGAGGGTTAATCAGTCATTGGAACGGTTTTTGAGGTGTTATGTTGCAGAAGCGCAAACTGATTGGGTCAAGTTCTTGCCATATGCAGAATTTGCACACAATAATTTGAAAAGCTCTTTCTCTGGGTTCTCTCCGTTTCAGGTGGTCACAGGAAAGTTGCCCAAGTTTTCCCCATTGCCAGTAGCCTCCACTCCGTTTCCAGCTGTGGAGACTTGGCAAAAATCGTTCAAAGCCATTTGGGGGATCGTGAAAAGCAATTTGGAAAAGGCTTTTCAAAATCAGAAAGGGCAAGCTGACAAGAAACGATCCTTGGAGTGGAAGTGCCGACCATGAGACCTGGTTTGGGTCTCCACACATCATTTAACCCTGAAACAACCCTCGGCCAAGTTAGGTCCCAGGTTTGTGGGCCCTTTTTCTGTGGTCAGGAAGATCAACAATGTTACTTATGCCATTGATCTCCCTGCCAGCATGCGTGGCGTAAGATCATTTCATGTGTCCCTGCTTAAGCCAGCAGTCCATGTGGGTACCACTCCTCCTCCTGTGAGAAAACGCGGAAAAGCCGCCGCCAATACTCAGAATGTGGCGGCTGACTCCGCGTTCAATTTGACAGCTGATGCGCAGTCGGAGCGCGGAGAAACCGCCGCATGCTCTAACAGCGGGGCGGCGGTTTCCGCGTCCAGTGCGGCAAGTTGGCGCATGGGCCTGTTCCTCCATGCAATGCGGAATGCGGAGAAAATGCCGCACGCACAGACAGGGGTGCAGCGGATTCCGCATCCAACACAGCAGAGACATTGCAAGACATGACTGGTGTGGCTGGGACTGATAGTCCACACTGGTTCAGGAGGACGCGCGCGCAGAGAAGCAGGGACTTTATGGCAGTCAGAAGGGGGTCAGCTGACAAATCCAAGTACTTTCATTGGTCCAGCACTTAGGGGTGGCGCTGGAGAGCGCTAAGGTATATATACTGGGTGCTGGTCTTTCATCTGGTGTCTGGCGTTACGATCACTACGTGGTAGCACTCAGACCTTGCCAGTATCTGTGTTTATTAGACAGTTTCGTAGGTGTTGATGATCACGGAGCTCACATCTTAGCCTAGGAATTCTGTTATTATCTGTATTGTTATCTAGACCAGTTTCCAAGGTGTTGATGGCCAAGGAATTCACACCTTAGTCTAGGAATGGAATTCTGTACCATCTGTATCATTGTCATTATCTAGTCTAGTTGCTGGAGTGTGAGAATCTTGGAGCTCACACTCAAGCTTAGACATTGTTGATTATTTGTTATGACCTTCTACTTTCCTGACCATTCTTCTGATCTCTGATTTTGTACCTTTGTCATTCTGATACCCTGTTGCCAAACTCTGCTAGTCCCAGGTTTCTGCATCTGTCTCCTGTCTCTGTCCGTGTGTTAACGACCTGGCTTGCCGACCTCGAGAACTATCTCTCCTGTTAGGAGATAGTTCACAGACCTGTCAGTGACACTCTCTCATTGGTGTCACTCACGCTCTGTCCTTCCCACTCTCAGCCTGGCTCCGCCCCTTGGGGAGCATCAGACCTGTGGAAGGAATCTGATCTCTAGCAGTATCCTTTACTGCCGTGCACCTGCTCCTCAGGTGCAGTTCTCGAAGTATTACTGTTGCACCAAACACTCTTATCACTCAGGTGTCCAGAGGTTAGGAATATATCTGATTCTCGGTGATACTGCAGATCATCAATAATCGGGTATATATCTGCATTCTCGGTGATACTGCAGATCACCGGTAATCAGATCCTCTCTGTGTTACACCGATCGTTACAGTTATGCTTTAGACCAGTTCCAGGGTGTTGTGACTACGGACCTCACACCCAAGCTTAGGGAACTCTCTCAAAGCTATGTTATGTATTAGACTAGTTCCAGGGTGTTGTAACTACGGACCACACACCCAAGACTAGCACTGTATACTTGTACTTCCTTATCCTGCCACTAGGGTGTGGAGAGATAGGATCTCACATCCAGATAGGGCAACTCTGTTCATATTAGCAGCAGGGCTTCCTGCAACCAGGCCTAGGTCCCCCTCCTAGGGATCCTTTGCCTTAAGGAAATTGACCCACAGCCAGGGGTGAATTTCCTTCTTACCGCCTCCAGTTCTTCTGGCAGTTCTCTCTCAAATTGTTATTGTTATACTGTACACTCACTCCTCAGGTGTCCAGAGGTTAGACATACCTAGATTATTAGTGATTCTGCAGATCATTCATAATCCGGTGTATATCTGCATTATTGGTGAGTCTGCAGCCCACCAATAATCAGATTCTCTCTGCGTGTTGACACCGATCGTTACAGAACGGCAGACCAAAACTATATGGACGCACTTGACAGTCTGCTTACACTCACCACCTCGGTGGAGAATTGCATCAGCGTGCTGGATAGTCATCAGACCCAGATTAATGCTTTGTCTGGGTCTATACAAGCCCTTCAGACGACTGTTAACTAACAGTGCGATCCCCTCTTGTTACAGACTTACGTATGCCTGTGCCTGAGAAGTTTTCTGGTTATAGATCTGACTTTCGAAACTTTAAAAATCGAGTGTTATCTTACTTTGAGTTGAGACCTAATACTTCAGGTACTGTGGCCCAGAGAATTACCTTTAAGACACTGTTGACTGGGAAATTCCAGACCTGGGCATATGGTCTTCCGCCAGGGGATGGGGCCCTGATCTCTGTGAAGGAATTTTTCAAAGCTATGGCCATCATTTACGATGATCCGGACTTTGCCTCGACCGCTGAGCGGAAGCTCAAGATGTTGCGGCAAGGCAAAGATTTGGTAGAAACTTATGCAGCGGAGTTCAGGAAGTGGGCAGTGTCAGCTAGATGGGGCTCATTTGCATTGTTGGATTGTTTTTTGTCAGGATTATCAGATGCAGTGTCTAATCTGATTTTAGCATATCCTGAACCTAAAACTATTGATGAAGCCATTTCTCTAGCAATCAGAGTAGACTGTCGCCTACGGTACCAGAGACAAAGTCGGGGTAGGAGTAGTGTGAGATACGTTTCCTATGCTTCCACACCACCTACGTCACCTCCCCCTGAACCCATGCAGATTGGTCGGTCAAAATTGTCCCGGGTCGAGCAGACTCGTAGAAAGACTGAGCAGCTCTGCTTATACTGTGCAGAGGAGGGTCATAAAGCACAGAACTGTCCCAAAAAGTCGGGAAACGCTGCCGCCTAGGAGTGGTCAGAGGTAACACCCTAGGTGCGCAGAATTTACCTCTCAAAGACGATCGCTTGCTCCTCCCATGCACCATCTCCTGGGAGGACCAGACAGTTTCTACTGAGGCCTTCCTGGACTCCGGCTCGGCTGCCAATTTTATTGACTATGATTTTGCTAGAAAGTTGGGAATTCCTGTTGTCCCATTAAGTCACAAGGTGTTAGTTACTGCGGTGGATGACTCTCCTCTGCAGAGTAAATACCCTCTGTCTCAGACCCCGGAGTTGGGGGTCACTATAGGGGTTTTACATAGAGAGTCTGCAGTTTTTTTGTGTTACGGATGGCAACTTCCACCATTGTCCTTGGTCTGCCATGGTTACGACTTCACGCCCCTCAGATTGATTGGGCCTCTGGTGAGCTAACGAGCTGGTCTACCCGCTGTTATCATTGTTTGGCAAAGGTAACCATGGGTAACACCAGAATTCAGGTGGAAGGATTGCCAGAGCACTATAAAGATTATGCTGATGTTTTCTGTCCCAAATCAGCAGACAGACTACCCCCTCACGGTCCCTTTGATTGTCCAATTGATTTCAGATCTGGTTGTATGCCTCCTAGGGGTCACCTTTATAACCTGTCCGGGCCAGAGAAGTTGGCAATGCAGGAGTATATCAAAGAAAATTTAGCTAAGGGTTATATCCGCCCCTCTCGGTCACCTGCGGGCGCTGGGTTCTTTTTTGTTAAGAATAAAGATGGAGGCCTCAGTCCCTGCATAGACTATCGGGGCCTAAATAATATCACTGTGAAAAATCATTACCCATTGCCTCCGATTGACGATTTGTTTTCCCAGATCACCAACGCTAAAATTTTCTCGAAGTTGGATTTAAGGGGTGCATACAACCTGGTGCGTATCAGGGATGGTGACGAGTGGAAGACGGCCTTTAATACACCCGATGGGCATTACGAGTACTTAGTGATGCCCTTCGAGTTATGCAACGCCCCAGCCGTCTTCCAGGAGCTAATTAACGAGGTGTTCAGACCAATTTTGGGTAAATTTGCATTAGTATATCTTGATGATATACTAGTCTTTTCAGCCAATCTTGCCGAACATCGGAGACATGTCAAGTATATGCTGGAAAGACTAAGACAGAATCAATTGTACGCCAAACTGGAAAAGTGGATTTTTGAGGTAAACTCTGTTGCTTTTTTTGGGTATGTAATATCTACCTCGGGCCTCTCTATGGACCCTGGGAAAGTCTCTGCTGTACTGGACTGGCCACAGCCTGTAGGTCTGAAGGCCCTCCAGAGATTCCTGGGTTTTGCGAATTACTACAGGAGATTTATTAAGGGGTACTCTACAGTGGTTGCGCCCCTCACTAGTCTCACTAAGAAAGGGGCTGATACTCACCACTGGTCCGAGGAAGCTCTTACGGCTTTTGATACCCTAAAGAAACTGTTCTGTTCTGCTCCTATTCTGAGACACGTCGATGTCACCTTCCCGTTCATAATAGAGGTTGATGCCTCTGAGGTGGGGGTGGGGGCTGTGCTGTCTCAGCGTTCCGGTTTGCAGGGTAAGCTTCATCCATGCGCCTACTTCTCCCGTAGGTTTTCCCCAGCGGAGAGAAACTACGATATAGGCAACCGAGAACTCCTGGCCATCAAGTTAGCCTTTGAGGAATGGCGACATTGGTTAGAGGGAGCAGAACATGTTATTACAGTTTACACAGATCACAAAACTTGGAGTACATAGAGAATGCTAAGAGACTCACTCCCCGACAGGCCCGGTGGTCACTGTTCTTTTCCAGATTCAGTTTTGTAATTACTTACACTTCTGGTAGTAGAAACGTTAAGGCTGATGCCTTGTCCTTGACCTCTACCGTGTCCAGAGCCCCACCTCCACCATCCCTACCTCTACCGTGTCCAGAGCCCTGCCTCCTCCATCCCTACCTCTACCGTGTCCAGAGCCCCGCCTCCACCATCCCTACCTCTACCGTGCCCAGAACCCTGCCTCCACCATCCCTACCTCTACCGTGTCCAGAGCCCCACCTCCACCATCCCTACCTATACTGTGTCCAGAGCCCCGCCTCCACCATCCCTACCTCTACCGTGTCCAGAGCCCCGCCTCCACCATCCCTACCTCTACCGTGTCCAGAGCCCCGCCTCCACCATCCCTACCTCTACCGTGTCCAGAGCCCCACCACCATCCCTACCTCTACCGTGTCCAGTGCCCCGCCTCCACCATCCCTACCTCTACCGTGTCCAGAGCCCCACCACCATCCCTACCTCTACCCCAGCAGTCCTTGCAGCTGCAGACACAGCTCCGGGTTCCCCAGTGATTCCAGTAGAGACAGCTCTGGGAGGCTTGGTGGTTCTGGCAGGGACAATTCTGGGGGGGCCTGGTGGTTCCGGCAGAGACAGCTCTGGGGGGGCCTGGTGGTTCCGGCAGAGACAGCTCTGGAGGGGCCTGGTGGTTCCGGCAGAGACAGCTCTGGGGGGGCCTGGTGGTTCCAGCAGAGACAGCTCCGGGGTCCCCGGTGGTCCCGGCAGAGACAGCTCCGCGGTCCCGGCAGAGACAGGTACAGACAGATCTGAAGACCCAGTGGTTCCGGCAGACACAGCTGTGGGGTGTTCCGGTAATAGAATTAGTTACAGATTGAGAAGCTTATAGTAAATGCTCGGCACAATCCAGACACAAAGCATTTATTGATGTCCATACAGATCAGACATGGGAACCTCCCCACCCGCTACATGAAGAGTCCAGCAGCGTTAGAAAAAGTCTGATGCCCGCGGTCTGGGACTGCTGGTCGGTGATTTCAGGACGCCATGTGCCGGCTGCTGCTCTGGATTGAAGGGGATTCTGGAAGAACCGGCTGGACTGACCAAGAGACTCCGATCCGTCCGCTTAAACTCTGCAAAACATTACAAACGACATTTCATCAACGTCCCTCAATTATCCCAGCATCTCCCCCACTTACCCCATCTCCCTCATTATCCCAGCATCTCCCCCGATTACCCCATCTCCCTCATTATCCCAGCATCCCCCCAGTTCTCCCGATTACCCCATCTCCCCCACTTATCCCCCCAGGTCACACAAACGTTTTTACAAAGGCGGGGCAATCTGTGCAGCTCTGCCCACTTACCTGTCGTCATGTTCTTATTCAGGCTGAAAGTCACTTTCTTTGATTGGCCGTTCAGCTTTTTGTTAATCTGTTAAGAGGAAAAAATGTAAAGTCACCTCAATACAGAGCTCCACCCTACACTGGATCCACCCATCAGATGCTCCACCCCCACTGGCACCCAGCATCCCTGCAGATTTTCTCACCGGCCTGGGGCTCCTCCCCCTCCGCTTTACCTGCCTTCCTCTAGTCTTTGAGCTTTTCACGTATAATGGTTTGGGGGCCTCAGACTTCTGGAATGTGACAAAGTCCTGAGCGGTGGTCTTCCTTGTCTTCAGCGACGGGGTCTGAGGAAGAGCAGCTGCTGGCGTCACTTGTGCTGGTTTAATACTGGCCACCTGCTGGAAGGAGAAGAGGAAGAATTATCAGAGGACTCACTGGCGGTGGTTAATGTATCTTCCCCTTTATACTTTGGACAGAGGAGAGAAGCCCACACGTTTCACAGATGACTCCTTTCTCTGGTGACATCACTGACAGAAGAGAAGCTGATTGGTTGGGGATCCCATGTGCTTCACCAGAGAGCTCACTATGGCCACAGAAACTGGTCCTCTGTGTCCCCTGCCATGTGCCCATCATCAGTACACTGACACTCCTTGTCACCCCTGCCGTGTCCCCATCATCAGTACACTGACACTCCTTGTCACCCCTGCCGTGTCCCCATCATCAGTACACTGACACTCCTTGTCACCCCTGCCGTGTCCCCATCATCAGTACACTGACACTCCTTGTCACCCCTGCCGTGTCCCCATCATCAGTACACTGACACTCCTTGTCACCCCTGCCATGTCCCCATCATCAGTACACTGACACTCCTTGTCACCCCTGCTGTGTCCCCATCAGTACACTGGCACTCCTTGTCCCCCCTGCCGTGTCCCCATCATCAGTACACTGACACTCCTTGTCACCCCTGCTGTGTCCCCATCAGTACACTGGCACTCCTTGTCACCCCTGCCGTGTCCCCATCAGTACTCTGACACTGAATATATAAAGTCAGCGCAGGTCTATAGTAATACAGCTTTCATCATTTTTTGGTATACAGGATCTTCGAACAAAAGGGTAAAGAAGCAAGGCTTACCAGATTCCAACAACCCACATTATAAGGTTGTAAACGAGTTTGATAGATGGTCCGCAGAACTTTCAAATGGTGTCGTTTCACCAGCGATGTTGCACACTACAGATTCCTCCGGAATATAGTAGATATCCTGAGATCGCAGAGACTCACCAAAGGGGAGTCCAGTAGGATAGTGACATGAAAGAGATGTACGGCACATCTAAGTGTAAACCGTCTTTATTACATAACAAGTAAAACAATTAAAAACAAGGATAAAGGAAAACTCACATACGGGGCCCGTGCACTGGGAACCCCGAAAAAGTAGCGCACATAAAATGGTCAATAGAAGACCTCAAATAAAATGGTGCCGCCTGTCGCCTTCCCGACCGGTTTCGCAATCTTGCGAAACCGGTCGGGAGGGCGACAGGCGGCACCATTTTGAGGTCTTCTATTGACCATTTTATGCGCGCTACTTTTTCGGGGTTCCCAGTGCACGGGCCCCGTATGTGAGTTTTCCTTTATCCTTGTTTTTAATTGTTTTACTTGTTATGTAATAAAGACGGTTTACACTTAGATGTGCCGTACATCTCTTTCATGTCACTATCCTACTGGACTCCCCTTTGGTGAGTCTCTGCGATCTCAGGATATCTACTATATTCCGGAGGAATCTGTAGTGTGCAACATCGCTGGTGAAACGACACTATTTGAAAGTTCTGCGGACCACCTATCAAACTCGTTTACAACCTTATAATGTGGGTTGTTGGAATCTGGTAAGCCTTGCTTCTTTACCCTTTTGTTCGAAGATCCTGTATACCAAAAAATGATGAAAGCTGTATTACTATAGACCTGCGCTGACTTTATATATTCATTGCTTGTGTGGACTTTTGGACATTGTCCTTCTCGGCTGCGGTCGCCTTCTGCCTTGGCGCTGACACTTGTTTTTTATTTTAGTGCTCTGACACTGCTTGTCACCCCTGCCGTGTCCCCATCATCAATACACTGAGAATCCTTGTCCCCCCTGCCGTGTCCCCATCATCAGTACACTGACACTCCTTGTCACTATGGCCAGAGAAACTGTGGTCCTCTGTGTCCCCTGCCGTGTCCCCATCAGTACTCTGACACTGCTTGTCACCCCTGCCGTGTCCCCATCAGTACACAGACACTAGCCACCCCTATAGTGTCCCCATCAGTACACTGACACTCCTTGTCACCACTGCCGTGTCCCCATCATCAGTACACTGACATTCCTTGTCACACCTGCGGTGCACTAGACAGAACTGCACAGGGAAGGAGGGGGGGGGAGCACTAGACACCAGGGAACTGCACAGGGAAGGAGAGGGGGGGGAGCACTAGACACCAGGGAACTGCACAGGGAAGGAGGGGGGAGCACTAGACACCAGGGAACTGCACAGGGAAGGAGGGGGGGAGCACTAGACATCAGGGAACTGCACAGGGAAGGAGGGGGGAGCACTAGACACCAGGGAACTGCACAGGGAAGGAGGGGGGAGCACTAGACACCAGGGAACTGCACAGGGAAGGAGGGGGGGAGCACTAGACACCAGGGAACTGCACAGGGAAGGAGGGGGGAGCACTAGACACCAGGGAACTGCACAGGGAAGGAGGGGGGAAGCACTAGACACCAGGGAACTGCACAGGGAAGGGGGGTGCACTAGACACCAGGGAGCTGCACAGGGAAGGGAGGGCCCTAGACACCAGAGAGCTGCACAGGGAAGGGGGGCACTAGACACCAGAGAGCTGCACAGGGAAGGGAGGGCCCTAGACACCAGGGAGCTGCACAGGGAAGGGAGGGCCCTAGACACCAGGGAGCTGCACAGGGAAGGGAGGGCCCTAGACATCAGAGAGCTGCACAGGGAAGGGAGGGCCCTAGACACCAGGGAGCTGCACAGGGAAGGGGGGCACTAGACACCAGAGAGCTGCACAGGGAAGGGAGGGCCCTAGACACCAGGGAGCTGCACAGGGAAGGGAGGGCCCTAGACACCAGGGAGCTGCACTAGACAGCAGGGCCCATATGCAATTCACTTTTTTCTCCTGAGTTTTCTCCTGGGTGATATTTTCATACCTTGTCATAAAATACCCTTTAAACCAGCAGCCCACTAGAAAATACTCCGAGTAATACTGACAGCACTTTTTCATTTACTTTTAGGTACTTTTGTAATTGTAAAATGCTTAGTTATTTTACAGAGAAAATAGAAATGATCTCCTGGGAGAGAACTCATCTGGGCCCAGGAAACGCGCGATTTGCACCTGGGCCCAGGAAAAGCGCGATTTGCACCTGGGCCCAGGAAACGCGCGATTTGCACCTGGGCCCAGGAAACGCGCGATTTGCATCTGGGCCCAGGAAACGCGCGATTTGCATCTGGGCCCAGGAAACGCGCGATTTGCATCTGGGCCCAGGAAACGCGCGATTTGCATCTGGGCCCAGGAAACGCGCGATTTGCATCTGGGCCCAGGAAACGCGCGATTTGCACCTGGGCCCAGGAAACGTGTGATTTGCTTGCTGAGATAACCTTGTTGCTGCAGCAGCAAAGGAACAACACAAAACACTTCCCACACTCCCGCTGGCACTGCACGGTTCCTGTAGATTGGCAAAGGCAGCCACACCCGCTAAACTAAAAAAAATAAAATAATGGGAAGCAGGTTTTAGAAAATATTTACAAATATTTTTGGGGCACTAACTAATTTATAGGCATTTACTATTTATTTTGGGTGTAACAACCCCCTTTAAGCATTATGAGAAACTGGGCCGCCCAGCTGTCACCATCTCTAGCCCTGTGATATTGTGATGTCACCATCCCTAGCCCTGTGATATTGTGATGTCACCATCTCTAGCCCTGTGATATTGTGATGTCACCATCTCTAGCCCTGTGATATTGTGATGTCACCATCCCTAGCCCTGTGATATTGTGATGTCACCATCCCTAGCCCTGTGATATTGTGATGTCACCATCCCTAGCCCTGTGATATTGTGATGTCACCATCCCTAGCCCTGTGATATTGTGATGTTACCATCCCTAGCCCTGTGATATTGTGATGTCACCATCTCTAGCCCTGTGATATTGTGATGTCACCATCCCTAGCCCTGTGATATTGTGATGTCACCATCCCTAGCCCTGTGATATTGTGATGTCACCATCTCTAGCCCTGTGATATTGTGATGTCACCATCTCTAGCCCTGTGATATTGTGATGTCACCATCCCTAGCCCTGTGATATTGTGATGTCACCATCCCTAGCCCTGTGATATTGTGATGTCACCATCCCTAGCCCTGTGATATTGTGATGTCACCATCCCTAGCCCTGTGATATTGTGATGTCACCATCTCTAGCCCTGTGATATTGTGATGTCACCATCCCTAGCCCTGTGATATTGTGATGTCACCATCTCTAGCCCTGTGATATTGTGATGTCACCATCTCTAGCCCTGTGATATTGTGATGTCACCATCCCTAGCCCTGTGATATTGTGATGTCACCATCCCTAGCCCTGTGATATTGTGATGTCACCATCTCTAGCCCTGTGATATTGTGATGTCACCATCCCTAGCCCTGTGATATTGTGATGTCACCATCCCTAGCCCTGTGATATTGTGATGTTACCATCCCTAGCCCTGTGATATTGTGATGTCACCATCCCTAGCCCTGTGATATTGTGATGTAACCATCTCTAGCCCTGTGATATTGTGATGTCACCATCTCTAGCCCTGTGATATTGTGATGTCACCATCCCTAGCCCTGTGATATTGTGATGTCACCATCCCTAGCCCTGTGATATTGTGATGTCACCATCCCTAGCCCTGTGATATTGTTATGTCACCATCTCTAGCCCTGTGATATTGTGATGTCACCATCTCTAGCCCTGTGATATTGTGATGTCACCATCCCTAGCCCTGTGATATTGTGATGTCACCATCTCTAGCCCTGTGATATTGTGATGTCACCATCCCTAGCCCTGTGATATTGTGATGTCACCATCTCTAGCCCTGTGATATTGTGATGTCACCATCCCTAGCCCTGTGATATTGTGATGTCACCATCCCTAGCCCTGTGATATTGTGATGTCACCATCCCTAGCCCTGTGATATTGTGATGTCACCATCCCTAGCCCTGTGATATTGTGATGTCACCATCCCTAGCCCTGTGATATTGTGATGTCACCATCCCTAGCCCTGTGATATTGTGATGTCACCATCCCTAGCCCTGTGATATTGTGATGTTACCATCCCTAGCCCTGTGATATTGTGATGTCACCATCTCTAGCCCTGTGATATTGTGATGTCACCATCCCTAGCCCTGTGATATTGTGATGTCACCATCTCTAGCCCTGTGATATTGTGATGTCACCATCCCTAGCCCTGTGATATTGTGATGTCACCATCCCTAGCCCTGTGATATTGTGATGTCAGCATCTCTAGCCCTGTGATATTGTGATGTCACCATCCCTAGCCCTGTGATATTGTGATGTCACCATCCCTAGCCCTGTGATATTGTGATGTCACCATCCCTAGCCCTGTGATATTGTGATGTCACCATCCCTAGCCCTGTGATATTGTGATGTCACCATCTCTAGCCCTGTGATATTGTGATGTCACCATCTCTAGCCCTGTGATATTGTGATGTCACCATCCCTAGCCCTGTGATATTGTGATGTCACCATCCCTAGCCCTGTGATATTGTGATGTCACCATCTCTAGCCCTGTGATATTGTGATGTCACCATCCCTAGCCCTGTGATATTGTGATGTCACCATCCCTAGCCCTGTGATATTGTGATGTTACCATCCCTAGCCCTGTGATATTGTGATGTCACCATCCCTAGCCCTGTGATATTGTGATGTAACCATCTCTAGCCCTGTGATATTGTGATGTCACCATCTCTAGCCCTGTGATATTGTGATGTCACCATCCCTAGCCCTGTGATATTGTGATGTCACCATCCCTAGCCCTGTGATATTGTGATGTCACCATCCCTAGCCCTGTGATATTGTTATGTCACCATCTCTAGCCCTGTGATATTGTGATGTCACCATCTCTAGCCCTGTGATATTGTGATGTCACCATCCCTAGCCCTGTGATATTGTGATGTCACCATCTCTAGCCCTGTGATATTGTGATGTCACCATCCCTAGCCCTGTGATATTGTGATGTCACCATCTCTAGCCCTGTGATATTGTGATGTCACCATCCCTAGCCCTGTGATATTGTGATGTCACCATCCCTAGCCCTGTGATATTGTGATGTCACCATCCCTAGCCCTGTGATATTGTGATGTCACCATCCCTAGCCCTGTGATATTGTGATGTCACCATCCCTAGCCCTGTGATATTGTGATGTCACCATCCCTAGCCCTGTGATATTGTGATGTCACCATCCCTAGCCCTGTGATATTGTGATGTTACCATCCCTAGCCCTGTGATATTGTGATGTCACCATCTCTAGCCCTGTGATATTGTGATGTCACCATCCCTAGCCCTGTGATATTGTGATGTCACCATCTCTAGCCCTGTGATATTGTGATGTCACCATCTCTAGCCCTGTGATATTGTGATGTCACCATCTCTAGCCCTGTGATATTGTGATGTCACCATCTCTAGCCCTGTGATATTGTGATGTCACCATCTCTAGCCCTGTGATATTGTGATGTTACCATCCCTAGCCCTGTGATATTGTGATGTCACCATCTCTAGCCCTGTGATATTGTGATGTCACCATCCCTAGCCCTGTGATATTGTGATGTCACCATCCCTAGCCCTGTGATGTCACCATCCCTAGCCCTGTGATATTGTGATGTCACCATCCCTAGCCCTGTGATATTGTGATGTCACCATCTCTAGCCCTGTGATATTGTGATGTCACCATCCCTAGCCCTGTGATGTCACCATCTCTAGCCCTGTGATATTGTGACGGACTAATAAGCACTGGTGACAGTTGGCCGAGCAGCTTCAGGAGACAGGAAGGGGCGGGCACAATTTATGAGGTAATATTGGATCCGCAGAGACAGCGGGAGTGACTACGTACCCTCCTCTGGGCAATAAGCCGCCGCCTCCTGAGCAGCGATGTCCCCCGTAGAGGCAGGACACTGAGGCCCATGCGGAGCAGACAGCTGCGTTTCCTCCTTTTCATGTGGATTTTGGTGAGGGGGGCGTCGCCATCATGCGATAGGTCAGGATTTGGTGGAGTCTTGCACATGCCTCTGCTGTTTTCTATCTTCTCAGTAGGGGGCGACTCTGCTCTCCCATTCAGCACAGGGTGCTCCACTTTCACAGATGCCTTCTTTCGTTTCTTCTTGGCTGGGGGAACTTCTGTCGTTCCCGAGACCTTTGAGGAGTCTGTGGTCTCTGGAGCTGCTCGTCTGCGTTTTCCCTTCTTTTCTGGCTCTACGGCAATGCCCTGCGAGGCTGAGAAAGAGGGTCAGTCAGTAACAACTACAACAGCCAACTACATCCGTCCAAAAAGCTGCTCTACACCTCCTGCATCTGTCCAGAGCTACAGCACAATCTCTACTCCACCTGCATCTGCCAAGAACCCAACCAGACCTACAGCACAATCTCTACACCTCCTGCATCTGGCCAGACACCAACCAGAGCTACAGCACAATCTCTACACCTCCTGCATCTGCCCAGACACCAACCAGAGCTACAGCACAATCTCTACACCTCCTGCATCTGGCCAGACACCAACCAGAGCTACAGCACAATCTCTACACCTCCTGCATCTGCCCAGACACCAACCACAGCTACAGCACAATCTCTACACCTCCTGCATCTGGCCAGACAACCAACCAGAGCTACAGCACAATCTCTACTCCACCTGCATCTGGCCAGACAACCAACCAGAGCTACAGCACAATCTCTACTCCACCTGCATCTGGCCAGACAACCAACCAGAGCTACAGCACAATCTCTACACCTCCTGCATCTACCCAGACACCAACCAGAGCTACAGCACAATCTCTACTTCACCTGCATCTGCCAAGAACCCAACCAGAGCTACAGCACAATCTCTACACCTCCTGCATCTGGCCAGACAGCAACCAGAGCTACAGCACAATCTCTACTTCACCTGCATCTGCCAAGAACCCAACCAGAGCTACAGCACAATCTCTACACCTCCTGCATCTGGCCAGACAGCAACCAGAGCTACGGCACAATCTCTACACCTCCTGCATCTGCCAAGAACCCAACCAGACCTACAGAACAATCTCTACACCTCCTGCATCTGCCCAGACACCAACCAGAGCTACAGCACAATCTCTACTTCACCTGCATCTGCCAAGAACCCAACCAGAGCTACAGCACAATCTCTACACCTCCTGCATCTGGCCAGACAGCAACCAGAGCTACGGCACAATCTCTACACCTCCTGCATCTGCCAAGAACCCAACCAGACCTACAGCACAATCTCTACACCTCCAGCATCTGCCCAGACACCAACCAGAGCTACAGCACAATCTCTACACCTCCTGCATCTGGCCAGACAACCAGAGCTACAGCACAAGCTCTACACCACCTGCACCTGGCCAGACACCAACCAGACCTACAGCACAATCTCTACTCCACCTGCATCTGGCCAGACACCAACCAGACCTACAGCACAATCTCTACTCCACCTGCATCTGGCCAGACACCAACCAGAGCTACAGCACAATCTCTACTTCACCTGCATCTGCCAAGAACCCAACCAGAGCTACAGCACAATCTCTACACCTCCTGCATCTGGCCAGACAGCAACCAGAGCTACGGCACAATCTCTACACCTCCTGCATCTGCCAAGAACCCAACCAGACCTACAGCACAATCTCTACACCTCCAGCATCTGCCCAGACACCAACCAGAGCTACAGCACAATCTCTACACCTCCTGCATCTGGCCAGACAACCAGAGCTACAGCACAAGCTCTACACCACCTGCACCTGGCCAGACACCAACCAGACCTACAGCACAATCTCTACTCCACCTGCATCTGGCCAGACACCAACCAGACCTACAGCACAATCTCTACTCCACCTGCATCTGGCCAGACACCAACCAGACCTACAGCACAATCTCTACTCCACCTGCATCTGCCAAGAACCCAACCAGAGCTACAGCACAAGCTCTACACCACCTGCACCTGGCCAGACACCAACCAGAGCTACAGCACAATATCTACACCTCCTGCATCTGGCCAGACACCAACCAGAGCTACAGCACAATCTCTGCACCACCTGCATCTGTCCAGACACCAACCAGAGCTACGGCACAATCTCTACACCTCCTGCATCTGGCCAGACACCAACCAGAACTACGTCAATCTCTACACCACCTGCATCTGGCCAGACACCAACCAGAGCTACAGCACAATCTCTACACCACCTGCATCTGGCCAGACACCAACCAGAGCTACAGCACAATCTCTACACCTCCTGCATCTGCCCAGACACCAACCAGAGCTACAGCACAATCTCTACACCTCCTGCATCTGCCCAGACATCAACCACAGCTACAGAACAATCTCTACACCTCCTGCATCTGCCCAGACACCAACCACAGCTACAGCACAATCTCTACACCTCCTGCATCTGGCCAGACAACCAGAGCTACAGCACAAGCTCTACACCACCTGCACCTGGCCAGACACCAACCAGAGCTACAGCACAATATCTACACCTCCTGCATCTGGCCAGACACCAACCAGAGCTACAGCACAATCTCTGCACCACCTGCATCTGTCCAGACACCAACCAGAGCTACGGCACAATCTCTACACCTCCTGCATCTGGCCAGACACCAACCAGAGCTACGTCAATCTCTACACCACCTGCATCTGCCCAGACACCAACCAGAGCTACAGCACAATCTCTACACCACCTGCATCTGGCCAGACACCAACCACAGCTACAGCACAATCTCTACACCTCCTGCATCTGGCCAGACACCAACCAGAGCTACAGCACAATCTCTACACCTCCAGCATCTGCCCAGACACCAACCAGAGCTACAGCACAATCTCTACACCTCCTGCATCTGCCAAGAACCCAACCAGACCTACAGAACAATCTCTACACCTCCTGCATCTGCCCAGACACCAACCAGAGCTACAGCACAATCTCTACAACACCTGCATCTGGCCAGACACCAACCACAGCTACAGCACAATCTCTACACCTCCTGCATCTGGCCAGACACCAACCAGAGCTACAGCACAATCTCTACACCTCCAGCATCTGCCCAGACACCAACCAGAGCTACAGCACAATCTCTACACCTCCTGCATCTGCCAAGAACCCAACCAGACCTACAGAACAATCTCTACTTCACCTGCATCTGGCCAGACACCAACCAGAACTACAGCACAATCTCTGCACCACCTGCATCTGCCCAGACACCAACCAGAGCTACAGCACAATCTCTGCACCACCTGCATCTGCCCAGACACCAACCAGAGCTACAGCACAATCTCTGCACCACCTGCATCTGGCCAGACACTCCACTACTGCCAAACAGCTACTCTCCCTCACCAAATCCCTTGGTCTCTCAGCACACAAATTCCCCCACCGCGCTGGTCATACTCTTGACCTCATATTCTCAAAGTCCACCTCCCTCAGCAACCTGGACATCGCACCTTGCAGCACTGATTGGAACCGAAGCTTCCAACCCTCGACGGCTTTTTGCTACCTTTAATTCCCTCCTCAACCCCACTCCTCCCCCTTCCAGCTCCTCCCTCTCAGCCAAAGACTTTGCCAACCACTTCACCACTAAAATTGCAACAATACGCAATGAAATCTCCCTCCTCCATCCCTCCCTTCCC
This sequence comes from Hyperolius riggenbachi, assembly GCF_040937935.1. Classification (NCBI taxonomy): domain Eukaryota; kingdom Metazoa; phylum Chordata; class Amphibia; order Anura; family Hyperoliidae; genus Hyperolius; species Hyperolius riggenbachi. The sequence continues at coordinate 572,313,754 of NC_090647.1, forward strand.
AACGCCTCTCAGGTTGTCCCCTTGCCTTCCCTCCCAGCTGCTCCCCTGTCTCATCCACCCCTCACCTCTTTTGCTCCTGCCACCATTGATGAAGTCAGCCTGCTGCTAGCGGCTCCCCACCTCCTCCCCCTGTGATCCTGTACCCGCAAATACTCTTCGTCCCCACTTCCCTGACCTGGCCCCAGTCCTCACCTCCTTGTTCAATCTCTCCCTATCCACAGGCAACTTCCCCAAAGCGTTCAAACAGGCCACTGTACTTCTCCTGCTGAAAAAACCCTCACTCGACCCATCCCTACCCTCAAACTACCGCCCAATCTCCCTCCTTCCCTATGCTTCTAAACTCCTCGAACGCCTAGCCCACCAACGCATTACCCAATACATCATCATCAATACCCTACTTGCCCCCTACAGTCTGGATTCCGACCTGCACACTCAACTGAAACAGCCCTCGCCAAGGTGGTCAACGACCTTACCCTTGCCAGGGCCAAAGGCAGTTATTCCATCCTGCTCCTCCTTGATCTCTCTGCAGCATTTGACACTGTTGACCACCCCCTCCTCCTCCAATCACTACAGTCCATGGGCATCCATGGTCTTGCCTTGGCCTGGATCTCCTCCTACCTATCCAATCGCTCCTTCACCACTTCCTTCAATGGCTCCTCCTCAACCCCTGCCCCCCTCTCAGTTGGGGTCCCCCAGGGCTCTGTTCTGGGCCCCAGTCTTTTCTCCATATGCTCTTCCTCAATTGGCAAGCTCATCTCCTCCCTGCGCTTCAAATACCACCTTTATGCCGATGACACTCAGATTTACCTCCATACCCCCGATCTCTCATCCACCACCATAAACAAGGTTTCCTCGTGTCTCTCAACAATTTCCTCCTGGATGTCTGCTAGGTTCCTGAAGCTTAACCTAGACAAAACTGAGCTGATCTTTCCACCCCATGCTGTTGCACCCCTCAGAGATTTCCACCTCACAAATCGACATCACTACCATTTGCCCTACCTCCCATGCCCGCTGTCTGGGTGTCACCTTGGACTCTGACCTCTCCTTCATCCCACACATCCAAAACTTCACCAGAGCCTGCAATTTCCACCTCCGTAATATTCCCAAGAGCAGTCATCCCCTGATGACGCAAGACTGCGAAACCGGTCGGGAAGGTAACAGGCGGCACCATTGTCTATTGATCATTAGATGCGCGCTAATCTTCCGGGGTTCCCAGTTTATGGGCCCCGTATGTGAGTTATTGTTTTTATATCTACTGCCTTTTAAAGAAATTTTATCTAAATAAACGGGTTAAGCTTAGATATTGACGTTTTTGTTTTCCTATGTAAATTCTTGAAACTTTACCTCCATACAGATGTCCACTGGATCTTCACGACGTCTGATATTCCCTGGACGTTATCTGTGACCTGAGCCATTTTACAACCTTATAATGTGGGTTGTTGGGAGCTGGTTAGCCTTTTCTTGTTTTGATGTTTGGCGGATACCTACCTCTGAGCATCTGATATGTTGGCTGAAGAATTTATCATTCCCTACATATAATGACTTTCTAAACCTGCGCTGACCTTTGATGTATGTATTTTGTACAATTTGCATGTATAACTTTGTTCTATGTTGTATAACCTTATGTCGGTCATCCCTGTATCATTGTATATATTTATGGTCCAGTGCTGCGCAATATGTTGGCGCTTTATAAATACAATAAATAATAACCAGAGCTACGGCACAATCTCTACAACTCCTGCATCTACCCAGACACCAACCAGAGCTACAGCACAATCTCTACACCTCCTGCATCTGGCCAGAAATCAACCACAGCTACAGAACAATCTCTACACCTCCTGCATCTACCCAGACACCAACCAGAGCTACAGCACAATCTCTACACCACCTGCATCTGGCCAGACACCAACGAGAGCTACAGCACAATCTCTACACCTCCTGCATCTGGCCAGACACCAACCAGAGCTACAGCACAATCTCTACAACTACTGCATCTGCCCAGACACCAACCAGAGCTACAGCACAATCTCTACACCTCCTGCATCTGCCCAGACATCAACCACAGCTACAGAACAATCTCTACACCTCCTGCATCTGGCCAGATACCAACCAGAGCTACAGCACAATCTCTACACCTCCTGCATCTGGCCAGACATCAACCACAGCTACAGAACAATCTTTACACCTCCTGCATCTACCCAGACACCAACCAGAGCTACAGCACAATCTCTACACCTCCTGCATCTGGCCAGACACCAACCAGAGCTACAGCACAATCTCTACACCTCCTGCATCTGGCCAGACACCAACCAGAGCTACAGCACAATCTCTACACCTCCTGCATCTGCCCAGACAACCAGAGCTACAGCACAATCTCTACACCTCCTGCATCTGCCCAGACATCAACCAGAGCTACAGCACAATCTCTACACCTCCTGCATCTGCCAAGACATCAACCACAGCTACAGCACAATCTCTACACCTCCTGCATCTGGCCAGACAACCAGAGCTACGGCACAATCTCTACACCTCCTGCATCTGGCCAGACACCAACCAGAGCTACAGAACAATCTCTACACCTCCTGCATCTGGCCAGACACCAGAGCTACAGCACAATCTCTACACCTCCTGCATCTGGCCAGACATCAACCACAGCTACAGCACAATCTCTACACCTCCTGCATCTGCCCAGACACCAACCAGAGCTACAGCACAATCTCTACACCTCCTGCATCTGGCCAGACATCAACCACAGCTACAGAACAATCTTTACACCTCCTGCATCTACCCAGACACCAACCAGAGCTACAGCACAATCTCTACACCTCCTGCATCTGGCCAGACACCAACCAGAGCTACAGCACAATCTCTACACCTCCTGCATCTGGCCAGACACCAACCAGAGCTACAGCACAATCTCTACACCTCCTGCATCTGCCCAGACAACCAGAGCTACAGCACAATCTCTACACCTCCTGCATCTGCCCAGACATCAACCAGAGCTACAGCACAATCTCTACACCTCCTGCATCTGCCAAGACATCAACCACAGCTACAGCACAATCTCTACACCTCCTGCATCTGGCCAGACAACCAGAGCTACGGCACAATCTCTACACCTCCTGCATCTGGCCAGACACCAACCAGAGCTACAGAACAATCTCTACACCTCCTGCATCTGGCCAGACACCAGAGCTACAGCACAATCTCTACACCTCCTGCATCTGGCCAGACATCAACCACAGCTACAGCACAATCTCTACACCTCCTGCATCTGCCCAGACACCAACCAGAGCTACAGCACAATCTCTACACCTCCTGCATCTGGCCAGACATCAACCACAGCTACAGAACAATCTTTACACCTCCTGCATCTACCCAGACACCAACCACAGCTACAGCACAATCTCTACACCTCCTGCATCTGCCCAGATACCAACCAGAGCTAGCACAATCTACACCTCCTGCATCTGGCCAGACACCAACCACAGCTACAGCACAATCTCTACACCTCCAGCATCTACCCAGACACCAACCACAGCTACAGCACAATCGCTACACCTCCAGCATCTACCCAGACACCAACCAGAGCTACAGCACAATCTCTACACCTCCTGCATCTGCCCAGACACCAACCAGAGCTACAGCACAATCTCTACACCTCCTGCATCTGGCCAGACACCAACCAGAGCTACGGCATAATCTCTACACCTCCTGCATCTACCCAGACACCAACCAGAGCTACAGCACAATCTCTACACCTCCTGCATCTACCCAGATACCAACCAGAGCTACAGCACAATCTCTACACCTCCTGCATCTGCCCAGACAACCAGAGCTACAGCACAATCTCTACACCTCTTGCATCTGCCCAGACATCAACCAGAGCTACAGCACAATCTCTACACCTCCTGCATCTGCCCAGACACCAACCACAGCTACAGCACAATCTCTACACCTCCTGCATCTGGCCAGACACCAACCAGAGCTACAGCACAATCTCTACACCTCCTGCATCTGGCCAGACACCAACCAGAGCTACGGCACAATCTCTACACCTCCTGCATCTGGCCAGACACCAACCAGAGCTACAGCACAATCTCTACACCTCCTGCATCTGCCCAGACACCAACCACAGCTACAGCACAATCTCTACACCTCCTGCATCTGGCCAGACACCAACCAGAGCTACAGCACAATCTCTACACCTCCTGCATCTGGCCAGACATCAGCCAGAGCTACAGCACAATCTACACCTCCTGCATCTGGCCAGACACCAACCAGAGCTACAGCACAATCTCTACACCTCCTGCATCTGCCCAGACACCAACCAGAGCTACAGCACAATCTCTACACCTCCTGCATCTGTCCAGACAACCAGAGCTACAGCACAATCTCTACACCTCCTGCATCTGGCCAGACACCAACCAGAGCTACAGCACAATCTCTACACCTCCTGCATCTGGCCAGACACCAACCAGAGCTACAGCACAATCTCTACACCTCCTGCATCTGCCCAGACACCAACCAGAGCTACAGCACAATCTCTACACCTCCTGCATCTGCCCAGACATCAACCAGAGCTACAGCACAATCTCTACACCTCCTGCATCTGCCCAGACACCAACCACAGCTACAGCACAATCTCTACACCTCCTGCATCTGCCCAGACACCAACCAGAGCTACGGCACAATCTCTACACCTCCTGCATCTGGCCAGACACCAACCAGAGCTACAGCACAATCTACACCTCCTGCATCTGCCCAGACACCAACCAGAGCTACAGCACAATCTCTACACCTCCTGCATCTGCCCAGACACCAACCAGAGCTACAGCACAATCTCTACAACTACTGCATCTGCCCAGACACCAACCAGAGCTACAGCACAATCTACACCTCCTGCATCTGGCCAGACACCAACCACAGCTACGGCACAATCTCTACACCTCCTGCATCTGCCCAAACACCAACCAGAGCTGCAGCACAATCTCTACACCTCCTGCATCTGCCCAGACACCAACCAGAGCTACAGCACAATCTACACCTCCTGCATCTGGCCAGACACCAACCACAGCTACGGCACTATCTCTACACCTCCTGCATCTGCCCAAACACCAACCAGAGCTACAGCACAATCTACACCTCCTGCATCTGCCCAGACACCAACCAGAGCTACAGCACAATCTACACCTCCTGCATCTGCCCAGACACCAACCAGAGCTACAGCACAATCTCTACACCTCCTGCATCTGCCCAGACACCAACCAGAGCTACAGCACAATCTCTACACCTCCTGCATCTGCCCAGACATCAACCACAGCTACAGCACAATCTCTACACCTCCTGCATCTACCCAGACACCAACCACAGCTACAGAACAATCTCTACACCTCCTGCATCTACCCAGACACCAACCAGAGCTACAGCACAATCTCTACACCTCCTGCATCTGCCCAGACATCAACCACAGCTACAGCACAATCTCTACACCTCCTGCATCTGGCCAGACACCAACCACAGCTACAGAACAATCTCTACACCTCCTGCATCTACCCAGACACCAACCAGAGCTACAGCACAATCTCTACCCCTGCTGCATCTGTCCAGACACCAACCAGAGCTACAGCACAATCTACACCTCCTGCATCTGCCCAGACACCAACCAGAGCTACAGCACAATCTCTACACCTCCTGCATCTGGCCGGACACCAACCAGAGCTACAGCACAATCTACACCTCCTGCATCTGCCCAGACACCAACCAGAGCTACAGCACAATCTCTACACCTCCTGCATCTGGCCAGACACCAACCAGAGCTACAGCACAATCTCTACACCTCCTGCATCTGCCCAGACACCAACCAGAGCTACAGCACAATCTACACCTCCTGCATCTGCCCAGACACCAACCAGAGCTACAGCACAATCTCTACACCTCCAGCATCTGGCCAGACACCAACCACAGCTACAGCACAATCTCTACACCTCCTGCATCTGGCCAGACACCAACCAGAGCTACAGCACAATCTCCACCTCCTGCATCTGGCCAGACACCAACTAGAGCTACAGCACAATCTCTACACCTCCTGCATCTACCCAGATACCAACCACAGCTACAGCACAATCTCTACACCTCCTGCATCTGCCCAAACAACCAGAGCTACAGCACAATCTCTACACCTCATGCATCTGCCCAGACACCAACCAGAGCTACAGCACAATCTCTACACCTCCTGCATCTGCCCAGACATCAACCACAGCTACAGAACAATCTCTACACCTTCTGCATCTACCCAGACACCAACCAGAGCTACAGCACAATCTCTACACCTCCTGCATCTGCCCAGACACCAACCAGAGCTACAGCACAATCTCTACACCACCTGCATCTGGCCAGACACCAACGAGAGCTACAGCACAATCTCTACACCTCCAGCATCTGGCCAGACACCAACCAGAGCTACAGCACAATCTCTACACCTCCAGCATCTGGCCAGACACCAACCAGAGCTACAGCACAATCTCTACACCTCCTGCATCTGCCCAGACACCAACCAGAGCTACGGCACAATCTCTACACCTCCAGCATCTGGCCAGACACCAACCAGAGCTACAGCACAATCTCTACACCTCCAGCATCTGGCCAGACACCAACCACAGCTACAGCACAATCTCTACACCTCCTGCATCTGCCCAGACACCAACCAGAGCTACGGCACAATCTCTACACCTCCTGCATCTGGCCAGACATCAACCAGAGCTACAGCACAATCTACACCTCCTGCATCTGCCCAGACACCAACCAGAGCTACAGCACAATCTCTACACCTCCTGCATCTGCCCAGATATCAACCACAGCTACAAAACAATCTCTACACCTCCTGCATCTGCCCAGACACCAACCAGAGCTACAGAACAATCTCTACACCTCCTGCATCTGCCCAGACACCAACCAGAGCTACAGCACAATCTCTACACCTCCTGCATCTGCCCAGACACCAACCAGAGCTACAGCACAATCTCTACACCTCCTGCATCTGCCCAGACATCAACCACAGCTACAGCACAATCTCTACACCTCCTGCATCTGGCCAGACAACCAGAGCTACGGCACAATCTCTACACCTCCTGCATCTGGCCAGACACCAACCAGAGCTACAGAACAATCTCTACACCTCCTGCATCTGGCCAGACACCAACCAGAGCTACAGCACAATCTCTACACCTCCTGCATCTGGCCAGACACCAACCACAGCTACAGAACAATCTCTACACCTCCTGCATCTGCCCAGACATCAACCACAGCTACAGCACAATCTCTACACCTCCTGCATCTACCCAGACACCAACCAGAGCTACAGCACAATCTCTACACCTGCTGCATCTGTCTAGACACCAACCAGAGCTACAGCACAATCTACACCTCCTGCATCTGGCAAGATACCAACCAGAGCTACAGCACAATCTCTACACCTCCTGCATCTGCCCAGACACCAACCAGAGCTACAGCACAATCTCTACACCTCCTGCATCTACCCAGACACCAACCAGAGCTACAGCACAATCTCTACACCTCCTGCATCTGGCCAGACACCAACCAGAGCTACAGCACAATCTCTACACCTCCTGCATCTGCCCAGACATCAACCAGAGCTACAGCACAATCTCTACACCTCCTGCATCTGCCCAGACACCAACCAGAGCTACAGCACAATCTCTACACCTCCTGCATCTGGCCAGACACCAACCAGAGCTACAGCACAATCTCTACACCTCCTGCATCTGGCCAGACACCAACCAGAGCTACAGCACAATCTCTACACCTCCTGCATCTGCCCAGACACCAACCAGAGCTACAGCACAATCTCTACACCTGCTGCATCTGTCCAGACACCAACCAGAGCTACAGCACAATCTACACCTCCTGCATCTGGCCAGACACCAACCAGAGCTACAGCACAATCTACACCTCCTGCATCTGCCCAGACACCAACCAGAGCTACAGCACAATCTCTACACCTCCAGCATCTGGCCAGACACCAACCAGAGCTACAGCACAATCTCTACACCTCATGCATCTGCCCAGACACCAACCAGAGCTACAGCACAATCTCTACACCTCCTGCATCTGCCCAGACATCAACCACAGCTACAGAACAATCTCTACACCTCCTGCATCTGGCCAGACACCAACCAGAGCTACGGCACAATCTCTACACCTCCTGCATCTGCCCAAACAACCAGAGCTACAGCACAATCTACACCTCCTGCATCTACCCAGACACCAACCAGAGCTACGGCACAATCTCTACACCTCCTGCATCTGCCCAGACACCAACCAGAGCTACAGAACAATCTCTACACCTTCTGCATCTGGCCAGACAACCACAGCTACAGAACAATCTCTACACCTCCTGCATCTACCCAGACACCAACCAGAGCTACAGCACAATCTCTACACCTCCTGCATCTGCCCAAACACCCAGAGCTACAGCACAATCTACACCTCCTGCATCTGGCCAGACAACCAGAGCTACAGCACAATCTACACCTCCTGCATCTGGCCAGACAACCAGAGCTACAGCACAATCTACACCTCCTGCATCTTCCCAGACACCAACCACAGCTACGGCACAATCTCTACACCACCTGCATCTGCCCCAGTGTTCTCCCCAGAATTTTTTTCCAGCTGGGCGGCATGAAAAAGTAGCCCGGTGGGGCGAGAGGAGAATGCAGGGCCGTTGCTTCGGTGAGCAACTCTGCTTACAGTGTCAGGAATATAGCGGCTGGTTGTGAGGCTGTTAAGGATAATACAGTAGTATATTTTCATTTTCCCATTTTTATGTCTGCTGTGTACCACTGTATCATATGGGATTGTCTGCTAGCCAGTCTGGCTTTGAAGGCTGGTGTCAGGAACCGACCCGCGGCATGCCTGCGTATACGGTTCCCGACTGCGGCATCTTCCTGGAGTTCGTTATATCATGTAAATTGACCCTGCATTCAAGGGCCATTGCCTGCTCCTAATTGGGAGATGGGAAATCTCTGCAGTTAGGGACTGTCTACCTAGCCTCTAATTAGGAGATGGCTATTCAGGCCAATAGCAGCCGTATCCTTACCTTTGATCGGCTAGGAAATACTGTCAACAATGGGTTTGTCACCTGTAACTTGGACTAGGGAAGTCTTTTCATGTATGTGCTAAAATACACTTTAACCTGGGGAAATTGGATGTTAGGGAAGTCTTTTCATGTATGTACTAAAATACACTTTAACCTGGGGAAATTGGATGTTAGGGAAGTCTTTTCATGTATGTACTAAAATACACTTTAACCTGGGGAAATTGGATGTTAGGGAAGTCTTTTCATGTATGTACTAAAATACACTTTAACCTGGGGAAATTGGATGTTAGGGAAGTCTTTTCATGTATGTACTAAAATACACTTTAACCTGGGGAAATTGGATGTTAGGGAAGTCTTTTCATGTATGTACTAAAATACACTTTAACCTGGGGAAATTGGATGTTAGGGAAGTCTTTTCATGTATGTGCTAAAATACACTTTAACCTGGGGAAATTGGATGTTAGGGAAGTCTTTTGTTGTGTGTGTGCTATAATACACTTTTCACATGTGAATGTTAGATCTCTGGGAATCAAATTATGTCTGAGGATGTAATTAAAACTAGTTCCCCCCGTCCAAACAGGCTTGCAGCCTCAAGGCAAATATTCCATTATAAAAAGCAGGGGACAGATACCTAAAATCAGTCCCCTCCTGACGGTAGCTGCAGCTGGACTCCCGGCCCAAGCTAAGTGAGCTCCAGGTCCAACCAGACTGTGTACGTCCACAAAAGTCCAAGGTTCTTCTATCTGGATCCCTGTTATTTTGGTAAGCAAATCGCTTTGTGTGTATCTTTGTAAACTCTTAATTTTGTAACTTTTTATTTTGTTTTTTGTACATTTTCTGTATATATTAATTTCTGCATCGTTCCACTTTTTCCCTGAAATATTAAATTGTTATTTAATAAGATTGACTTCTGCTGTACTAAACTAACACTCATAGCCTAGAAGAGACTGAAGTGTAACCGTGTATAAGTTCATGCCTGATTGTATAATTGAGCGACACTACCGTGTGAGATTGTAATTGCATTGTGTGTATGGGTCACTTCTGCGCTCGACAGCCGAGTGGGAAGTCTAACAGTATTGTTCGGAACGACTGTTAGTGGTTTTGCTTCACTACAGTGTAAGATTGCAACTGTGTGTGTGTGTGCGCGTGGCGTTCTCGTATTCGGCCTAAGCACAAAGCTGACCCAAATACGAAAACGCAGATTGCGTGTTGAGCCCTCGATAGCTGAGTGGACGTGTCTAGCAACGGCTAGTGGTGGCAGTGGGAAGTGTTTGAGGGGTCCCAGCCTTGTTTGTAGCTTAAATAAGGCTGCTCCCTGATTGATCTGGTCAAACCCGCAGCGTGCCGTGGGCCGGTTCCTGACATACAGCATAGGAGGTGGTGAGCTGATGACAGCCGGGTGGTCACTAAAACTAGCCGGGTGGAGCACCCGGCTAAAAGAGCCTGGGGAGAACACTGTGCCCAGACACCAACCAGAGCTACAACACAATCTCTACACCTCCTGCATCTGCCCAGACATCAACCACAGCTACAGAACAATCTCTACACCTCCTGCATCTGCCCAGACACCAACCACAGCTACAGCACAATCTCTACACCTCCTGCATCTGGCCAGACAACCAGAGCTACAGCACAAGCTCTACACCACCTGCACCTGGCCAGACACCAACCAGAGCTACAGCACAATATCTACACCTCCTGCATCTGGCCAGACACCAACCAGAGCTACAGCACAATCTCTGCACCACCTGCATCTGTCCAGACACCAACCAGAGCTACGGCACAATCTCTACACCTCCTGCATCTGGCCAGACACCAACCAGAGCTACGTCAATCTCTACACCACCTGCATCTGCCCAGACACCAACCAGAGCTACAGCACAATCTCTACACCACCTGCATCTGGCCAGACACCAACCACAGCTACAGCACAATCTCTACACCTCCTGCATCTGGCCAGACACCAACCAGAGCTACAGCACAATCTCTACACCTCCAGCATCTGCCCAGACACCAACCAGAGCTACAGCACAATCTCTACAACACCTGCATCTGGCCAGACACCAACCACAGCTACAGCACAATCTCTACACCTCCTGCATCTGGCCAGACACCAACCAGAGCTACAGCACAATCTCTACAACACCTGCATCTGGCCAGACACCAACCACAGCTACAGCACAATCTCTACACCTCCTGCATCTGGCCAGACACCAACCAGAGCTACAGCACAATCTCTACACCTCCAGCATCTGCCCAGACACCAACCAGAGCTACAGCACAATCTCTACACCTCCTGCATCTGCCAAGAACCCAACCAGACCTACAGAACAATCTCTACTTCACCTGCATCTGGCCAGACACCAACCAGAACTACAGCACAATCTCTGCACCACCTGCATCTGCCCAGACACCAACCAGAGCTACAGCACAATCTCTGCACCACCTGCATCTGCCCAGACACCAACCAGAGCTACAGCACAATCTCTGCACCACCTGCATCTGGCCAGACACCAACCACTGCTAACTCCACTACTGCCAAACAGCTACTCTCCCTCACCAAATCCCTTGGTCTCTCAGCACACAAATTCCCCCACCGCGCTGGTCATACTCTTGACCTCATATTCTCAAAGTCCACCTCCCTCAGCAACCTGGACATCGCACCTTGCAGCACTGATTGGAACCGAAGCTTCCAACCCTCGACGGCTTTTTGCTACCTTTAATTCCCTCCTCAACCCCACTCCTCCCCCTTCCAGCTCCTCCCTCTCAGCCAAAGACTTTGCCAACCACTTCACCACTAAAATTGCAACAATACGCAATGAAATCTCCCTCCTCCATCCCTCCCTTCCCAACGCCTCTCAGGTTGTCCCCTTGCCTTCCCTCCCAGCTGCTCCCCTGTCTCATCCACCCCTCACCTCTTTTGCTCCTGCCACCATTGATGAAGTCAGCCTGCTGCTAGCGGCTCCCCACCTCCTCCCCCTGTGATCCTGTACCCGCAAATACTCTTCGTCCCCACTTCCCTGACCTGGCCCCAGTCCTCACCTCCTTGTTCAATCTCTCCCTATCCACAGGCAACTTCCCCAAAGCGTTCAAACAGGCCACTGTACTTCTCCTGCTGAAAAAACCCTCACTCGACCCATCCCTACCCTCAAACTACCGCCCAATCTCCCTCCTTCCCTATGCTTCTAAACTCCTCGAACGCCTAGCCCACCAACGCATTACCCAATACATCATCATCAATACCCTACTTGCCCCCTACAGTCTGGATTCCGACCTGCACACTCAACTGAAACAGCCCTCGCCAAGGTGGTCAACGACCTTACCCTTGCCAGGGCCAAAGGCAGTTATTCCATCCTGCTCCTCCTTGATCTCTCTGCAGCATTTGACACTGTTGACCACCCCCTCCTCCTCCAATCACTACAGTCCATGGGCATCCATGGTCTTGCCTTGGCCTGGATCTCCTCCTACCTATCCAATCGCTCCTTCACCACTTCCTTCAATGGCTCCTCCTCAACCCCTGCCCCCCTCTCAGTTGGGGTCCCCCAGGGCTCTGTTCTGGGCCCCCTTCTTTTCTCCATATGCTCTTCCTCAATTGGCAAGCTCATCTCCTCCCTGCGCTTCAAATACCACCTTTATGCCGATGACACTCAGATTTACCTCCATACCCCCCGATCTCTCATCCACCACCATAAACAAGGTTTCCTCGTGTCTCTCAACAATTTCCTCCTGGATGTCTGCTAGGTTCCTGAAGCTTAACCTAGACAAAACTGAGCTGATCTTTCCACCCCATGCTGTTGCACCCCTCAGAGATTTCCACCTCACAAATCGACATCACTACCATTTGCCCTACCTCCCATGCCCGCTGTCTGGGTGTCACCTTGGACTCTGACCTCTCCATCCCACATCCAAAACTTCACCAGAGCCTGCAATTTCCACCTCCGTAATATTCCCAAGAGCAGTCATCCCCTGATGACGCAAGACTGCGAAACCGGTCGGGAAGGTAACAGGCGGCACCATTGTCTATTGATCATTAGATGCGCGCTAATCTTCCGGGGTTCCCAGTTTATGGGCCCCGTATGTGAGTTATTGTTTTTATATCTACTGCCTTTTAAAGAAATTTTATCTAAATAAACGGGTTAAGCTTAGATATTGACGTTTTTGTTTTCCTATGTAAATTCTTGAAACTTTACCTCCATACAGATGTCCACTGGATCTTCACGACGTCTGATATTCCCTGGACGTTATCTGTGACCTGAGCCATTTTACAACCTTATAATGTGGGTTGTTGGGAGCTGGTTAGCCTTTTCTTGTTTTGATGTTTGGCGGATACCTACCTCTGAGCATCTGATATGTTGGCTGAAGAATTTATCATTCCCTACATATAATGACTTTCTAAACCTGCGCTGACCTTTGATGTATGTATTTTGTACAATTTGCATGTATAACTTTGTTCTATGTTGTATAACCTTATGTCGGTCATCCCTGTATCATTGTATATATTTATGGTCCAGTGCTGCGCAATATGTTGGCGCTTTATAAATACAATAAATAATAACCAGAGCTACGGCACAATCTCTACAACTCCTGCATCTACCCAGACACCAACCAGAGCTACAGCACAATCTCTACACCTCCTGCATCTGGCCAGAAATCAACCACAGCTACAGAACAATCTCTACACCTCCTGCATCTACCCAGACACCAACCAGAGCTACAGCACAATCTCTACACCACCTGCATCTGGCCAGACACCAACGAGAGCTACAGCACAATCTCTACACCTCCTGCATCTGGCCAGACACCAACCAGAGCTACAGCACAATCTCTACAACTACTGCATCTGCCCAGACACCAACCAGAGCTACAGCACAATCTCTACACCTCCTGCATCTGCCCAGACATCAACCACAGCTACAGAACAATCTCTACACCTCCTGCATCTGGCCAGATACCAACCAGAGCTACAGCACAATCTCTACACCTCCTGCATCTGGCCAGACATCAACCACAGCTACAGAACAATCTTTACACCTCCTGCATCTACCCAGACACCAACCAGAGCTACAGCACAATCTCTACACCTCCTGCATCTGGCCAGACACCAACCAGAGCTACAGCACAATCTCTACACCTCCTGCATCTGGCCAGACACCAACCAGAGCTACAGCACAATCTCTACACCTCCTGCATCTGCCCAGACAACCAGAGCTACAGCACAATCTCTACACCTCCTGCATCTGCCCAGACATCAACCAGAGCTACAGCACAATCTCTACACCTCCTGCATCTGCCCAGACATCAACCACAGCTACAGCACAATCTCTACACCTCCTGCATCTGGCCAGACAACCAGAGCTACGGCACAATCTCTACACCTCCTGCATCTGGCCAGACACCAACCAGAGCTACAGAACAATCTCTACACCACCTGCATCTGGCCAGACACCAGAGCTACAGCACAATCTCTACACCTCCTGCATCTGGCCAGACATCAACCACAGCTACAGCACAATCTCTACACCTCCTGCATCTGCCCAGACACCAACCAGAGCTACAGCACAATCTCTACACCTCCTGCATCTGCCCAGATACCAACCAGAGCTAGCACAATCTACACCTCCTGCATCTGGCCAGACACCAACCACAGCTACAGCACAATCTCTACACCTCCAGCATCTACCCAGACACCAACCACAGCTACAGCACAATCGCTACACCTCCAGCATCTACCCAGACACCAACCAGAGCTACAGCACAATCTCTACACCTCCTGCATCTGCCCAGACACCAACCAGAGCTACAGCACAATCTCTACACCTCCTGCATCTGGCCAGACACCAACCAGAGCTACGGCATAATCTCTACACCTCCTGCATCTACCCAGACACCAACCAGAGCTACAGCACAATCTCTACACCTCCTGCATCTACCCAGATACCAACCAGAGCTACAGCACAATCTCTACACCTCCTGCATCTGCCCAGACAACCAGAGCTACAGCACAATCTCTACACCTCTTGCATCTGCCCAGACATCAACCAGAGCTACAGCACAATCTCTACACCTCCTGCATCTGCCCAGACACCAACCACAGCTACAGCACAATCTCTACACCTCCTGCATCTGGCCAGACACCAACCAGAGCTACGGCACAATCTCTACACCTCCTGCATCTGGCCAGACACCAACCAGAGCTACAGCACAATCTCTACACCTCCTGCATCTGCCCAGACACCAACCACAGCTACAGCACAATCTCTACACCTCCTGCATCTGGCCAGACACCAACCAGAGCTACAGCACAATCTCTACACCTCCTGCATCTGGCCAGACATCAGCCAGAGCTACAGCACAATCTACACCTCCTGCATCTGGCCAGACACCAACCAGAGCTACAGCACAATCTCTACACCTCCTGCATCTGCCCAGACACCAACCAGAGCTACAGCACAATCTCTACACCTCCTGCATCTGTCCAGACAACCAGAGCTACAGCACAATCTCTACACCTCCTGCATCTGGCCAGACACCAACCAGAGCTACAGCACAATCTCTACACCTCCTGCATCTGGCCAGACACCAACCAGAGCTAAAGCACAATCTCTACACCTCCTGCATCTGCCCAGACACCAACCAGAGCTACAGCACAATCTCTACACCTCCTGCATCTGCCCAGACATCAACCAGAGCTACAGCACAATCTCTACACCTCCTGCATCTGCCCAGACACCAACCACAGCTACAGCACAATCTCTACACCTCCTGCATCTGCCCAGACACCAACCAGAGCTACGGCACAATCTCTACACCTCCTGCATCTGGCCAGACACCAACCAGAGCTACAGCACAATCTACACCTCCTGCATCTGCCCAGACACCAACCAGAGCTACAGCACAATCTCTACACCTCCTGCATCTGCCCAGACACCAACCAGAGCTACAGCACAATCTCTACAACTACTGCATCTGCCCAGACACCAACCAGAGCTACAGCACAATCTACACCTCCTGCATCTGGCCAGACACCAACCACAGCTACGGCACAATCTCTACACCTCCTGCATCTGCCCAAACACCAACCAGAGCTGCAGCACAATCTCTACACCTCCTGCATCTGCCCAGACACCAACCAGAGCTACAGCACAATCTACACCTCCTGCATCTGGCCAGACACCAACCACAGCTACGGCACTATCTCTACACCTCCTGCATCTGCCCAAACACCAACCAGAGCTACAGCACAATCTCTACACCTCCTGCATCTGCCCAGACACCAACCAGAGCTACAGCACAATCTACACCTCCTGCATCTGCCCAGACACCAACCAGAGCTACAGCACAATCTCTACACCTCCTGCATCTGCCCAGACACCAACCACAGCTACAGCACAATCTCTACACCTCCTGCATCTACCCAGACACCAACCACAGCTACAGAACAATCTCTACACCTCCTGCATCTACCCAGACACCAACCAGAGCTACAGCACAATCTCTACACCTCCTGCATCTGCCCAGACATCAACCACAGCTACAGCACAATCTCTACACCTCCTGCATCTGGCCAGACACCAACCACAGCTACAGAACAATCTCTACACCTCCTGCATCTACCCAGACACCAACCAGAGCTACAGCACAATCTCTACCCCTGCTGCATCTGTCCAGACACCAACCAGAGCTACAGCACAATCTCTACACCTCCTGCATCTGGCCGGACACCAACCAGAGCTACAGCACAATCTACACCTCCTGCATCTGCCCAGACACCAACCAGAGCTACAGCACAATCTCTACACCTCCTGCATCTGGCCAGACACCAACCAGAGCTACAGCACAATCTCTACACCTCCTGCATCTGGCCAGACACCAACCAGAGCTAAAGCACAATCTCTACACCTCCTGCATCTGCCCAGACACCAACCAGAGCTACAGCACAATCTCTACACCTCCTGCATCTGCCCAGACATCAACCAGAGCTACAGCACAATCTCTACACCTCCTGCATCTGCCCAGACACCAACCACAGCTACAGCACAATCTCTACACCTCCTGCATCTGCCCAGACACCAACCAGAGCTACGGCACAATCTCTACACCTCCTGCATCTGGCCAGACACCAACCAGAGCTACAGCACAATCTACACCTCCTGCATCTGCCCAGACACCAACCAGAGCTACAGCACAATCTCTACACCTCCTGCATCTGCCCAGACACCAACCAGAGCTACAGCACAATCTCTACAACTACTGCATCTGCCCAGACACCAACCAGAGCTACAGCACAATCTACACCTCCTGCATCTGGCCAGACACCAACCACAGCTACGGCACAATCTCTACACCTCCTGCATCTGCCCAAACACCAACCAGAGCTGCAGCACAATCTCTACACCTCCTGCATCTGCCCAGACACCAACCAGAGCTACAGCACAATCTACACCTCCTGCATCTGGCCAGACACCAACCACAGCTACGGCACTATCTCTACACCTCCTGCATCTGCCCAAACACCAACCAGAGCTACAGCACAATCTCTACACCTCCTGCATCTGCCCAGACACCAACCAGAGCTACAGCACAATCTACACCTCCTGCATCTGCCCAGACACCAACCAGAGCTACAGCACAATCTCTACACCTCCTGCATCTGCCCAGACACCAACCAGAGCTACAGCACAATCTCTACACCTCCTGCATCTGCCCAGACATCAACCACAGCTACAGCACAATCTCTACACCTCCTGCATCTACCCAGACACCAACCACAGCTACAGAACAATCTCTACACCTCCTGCATCTACCCAGACACCAACCAGAGCTACAGCACAATCTCTACACCTCCTGCATCTGCCCAGACATCAACCACAGCTACAGCACAATCTCTACACCTCCTGCATCTGGTCAGACACCAACCACAGCTACAGAACAATCTCTACACCTCCTGCATCTACCCAGACACCAACCAGAGCTACAGCACAATCTCTACCCCTGCTGCATCTGTCCAGACACCAACCAGAGCTACAGCACAATCTACACCTCCTGCATCTGCCCAGACACCAACCAGAGCTACAGCACAATCTCTACACCTCCTGCATCTGGCCGGACACCAACCAGAGCTACAGCACAATCTACACCTCCTGCATCTGCCCAGACACCAACCAGAGCTACAGCACAATCTCTACACCTCCTGCATCTGGCCAGACACCAACCAGAGCTACAGCACAATCTCTACACCTCCTGCATCTGCCCAGACACCAACCAGAGCTACAGCACAATCTACACCTCCTGCATCTGCCCAGACACCAACCAGAGCTACAGCACAATCTCTACACCTCCAGCATCTGGCCAGACACCAACCACAGCTACAGCACAATCTCTACACCTCCTGCATCTGGCCAGACACCAACCAGAGCTACAGCACAATCTCTACACCTCCTGCATCTACCCAGATACCAACCAGAGCTACAGCACAATCTCTACACCTCCTGCATCTGCCCAAACAACCAGAGCTACAGCACAATCTCTACACCTCATGCATCTGCCCAGACACCAACCAGAGCTACAGCACAATCTCTACACCTCCTGCATCTGCCCAGACATCAACCACAGCTACAGAACAATCTCTACACCTTCTGCATCTACCCAGACACCAACCAGAGCTACAGCACAATCTCTACACCTCCTGCATCTGCCCAGACACCAACCAGAGCTACAGCACAATCTCTACACCACCTGCATCTGGCCAGACACCAACGAGAGCTACAGCACAATCTCTACACCTCCAGCATCTGGCCAGACACCAACCAGAGCTACAGCACAATCTCTACACCTCCAGCATCTGGCCAGACACCAACCAGAGCTACAGCACAATCTCTACACCTCCTGCATCTGCCCAGACACCAACCAGAGCTACGGCACAATCTCTACACCTCCAGCATCTGGCCAGACACCAACCAGAGCTACAGCACAATCTCTACCCCTCCAGCATCTGGCCAGACACCAACCACAGCTACAGCACAATCTCTACACCTCCTGCATCTGCCCAGACACCAACCAGAGCTACGGCACAATCTCTACACCTCCTGCATCTGGCCAGACATCAACCAGAGCTACAGCACAATCTACACCTCCTGCATCTGCCCAGACACCAACCAGAGCTACAGCACAATCTCTACACCTCCTGCATCTGCCCAGATATCAACCACAGCTACAGAACAATCTCTACACCTCCTGCATCTGCCCAGACACCAACCAGAGCTACAGAACAATCTCTACACCTCCTGCATCTGCCCAGACACCAACCAGAGCTACAGCACAATCTCTACACCTCCTGCATCTGCCCAGACACCAACCAGAGCTACAGCACAATCTCTACACCTCCTGCATCTGCCCAGACAACCACAGCTACAGCACAATCTCTACACCTCCTGCATCTGGCCAGACAACCAGAGCTACGGCACAATCTCTACACCTCCTGCATCTGGCCAGACACCAACCAGAGCTACAGAACAATCTCTACACCTCCTGCATCTGGCCAGACACCAACCAGAGCTACAGCACAATCTCTACACCTCCTGCATCTGGCCAGACACCAACCACAGCTACAGAACAATCTCTACACCTCCTGCATCTGCCCAGACATCAACCACAGCTACAGCACAATCTCTACACCTCCTGCATCTACCCAGACACCAACCAGAGCTACAGCACAATCTCTACACCTGCTGCATCTGTCCAGACACCAACCAGAGCTACAGCACAATCTACACCTCCTGCATCTGGCAAGATACCAACCAGAGCTACAGCACAATCTCTACACCTCCTGCATCTGCCCAGACACCAACCAGAGCTACAGCACAATCTCTACACCTCCTGCATCTACCCAGACACCAACCAGAGCTACAGCACAATCTCTACACCTCCTGCATCTGGCCAGACACCAACCAGAGCTACAGCACAATCTCTACACCTCCTGCATCTGCCCAGACATCAACCAGAGCTACAGCACAATCTCTACACCTCCTGCATCTGGCCAGACACCAACCAGAGCTACAGCACAATCTCTACACCTCCTGCATCTGGCCAGACACCAACCAGAGCTACAGCACAATCTCTACACCTCCTGCATCTGGCCAGACTCCAACCAGAGCTACAGCACAATCTCTACACCTCCTGCATCTGCCCAGACACCAACCAGAGCTACAGCACAATCTCTACACCTGCTGCATCTGTCCAGACACCAACCAGAGCTACAGCACAATCTACACCTCCTGCATCTGGCCAGACACCAACCAGAGCTACAGCACAATCTACACCTCCTGCATCTGCCCAGACACCAACCAGAGCTACAGCACAATCTCTACACCTCCAGCATCTGGCCAGACACCAACCAGAGCTACAGCACAATCTCTACACCTCATGCATCTGCCCAGACACCAACCAGAGCTACAGCACAATCTCTACACCTCCTGCATCTACCCAGACACCAACCAGAGCTACAGCACAATCTCTACACCTTCTGCATCTGCCCAGACACCAACCAGAGCTACAGCACAATCTCTACACCTGCATCTGCCCAGACATCAACCACAGCTACAGAACAATCTCTACACCTCCTGCATCTGGCCAGACACCAACCAGAGCTACGGCACAATCTCTACACCTCCTGCATCTGCCCAAACAACCAGAGCTACAGCACAATCTACACCTCCTGCATCTACCCAGACACCAACCAGAGCTACGGCACAATCTCTACATCTCCTGCATCTGCCCAGACACCAACCAGAGCTACAGAACAATCTCTACACCTTCTGCATCTGGCCAGACAACCACAGCTACAGAACAATCTCTACACCTCCTGCATCTACCCAGACACCAACCAGAGCTACAGCACAATCTCTACACCTCCTGCATCTGCCCAAACAACCAGAGCTACAGCACAATCTACACCTCCTGCATCTGGCCAGACAACCAGAGCTACAGCATAATCTACACCTCCTGCATCTGGCCAGACAACCAGAGCTACAGCACAATCTACACCTCCTGCATCTTCCCAGACACCAACCACAGCTACGGCACAATCTCTACACCACCTGCATCTGCCCCAGTGTTCTCCCCAGAATTTTTTTCCAGCTGGGCGGCATGAAAAAGTAGCCCGGTGGGGCGAGAGGAGAATGCAGGGCCGTTGCTTCGGTGAGCAACTCTGCTTACAGTGTCAGGAATATAGCGGCTGGTTGTGAGGCTGTTAAGGATAATACAGTAGTATATTTTCATTTTCCCATTTTTATGTCTGCTGTGTACCACTGTATCATATGGGATTGTCTGCTAGCCAGTCTGGCTTTGAAGGCTGGTGTCAGGAACCGACCCGCGGCATGCCTGCGTATACGGTTCCCGACTGCGGCATCTTCCTGGAGTTCGTTATATCATGTAAATTGACCCTGCATTCAAGGGCCATTGCCTGCTCCTAATTGGGAGATGGGAAATCTCTGCAGTTAGGGACTGTCTACCTAGCCTCTAATTAGGAGATGGCTATTCAGGCCAATAGCAGCCGTATCCTTACCTTTGATCGGCTAGGAAATACTGTCAACAATGGGTTTGTCACCTGTAACTTGGACTAGGGAAGTCTTTTCATGTATGTGCTAAAATACACTTTAACCTGGGGAAATTGGATGTTAGGGAAGTCTTTTCATGTATGTGCTAAAATACACTTTAACCTGGGGAAATTGGATGTTAGGGAAGTCTTTTCATGTATGTGCTAAAATACACTTTAACCTGGGGAAATTGGATGTTAGGGAAGTCTTTTCATGTATGTACTAAAATACACTTTAACCTGGGGAAATTGGATGTTAGGGAAGTCTTTTCATGTATGTACTAAAATACACTTTAACCTGGGGAAATTGGATGTTAGGGAAGTCTTATCATGTATGTACTAAAATACACTTTAACCTGGGGAAATTGGATGTTAGGGAAGTCTTTTCATGTATGTACTAAAATACACTTTAACCTGGGGAAATTGGATGTTAGGGAAGTCTTTTCATGTATGTGCTAAAATACACTTTAACCTGGGGAAATTGGATGTTAGGGAAGTCTTTTCATGTATGTACTAAAATACACTTTAACCTGGGGAAATTGGATGTTAGGGAAGTCTTTTCATGTATGTGCTAAAATACACTTTAACCTGGGGAAATTGGATGTTAGGGAAGTCTTTTGTTGTGTGTGTGCTATAATACACTTTTCACATGTGAATGTTAGATCTCTGGGAATCAAATTATGTCTGAGGATGTAATTAAAACTAGTTCCCCCCGTCCAAACAGGCTTGCAGCCTCAAGGCAAATATTCCATTATAAAAAGCAGGGGACAGATACCTAAAATCAGTCCCCTCCTGACGGTAGCTGCAGCTGGACTCCCGGCCCAAGCTAAGTGAGCTCCAGGTCCAACCAGACTGTGTACGTCCACAAAAGTCCAAGGTTCTTCTATCTGGATCCCTGTTATTTTGGTAAGCAAATCGCTTTGTGTGTATCTTTGTAAACTCTTAATTTTGTAACTTTTTATTTTGTTTTTTGTACATTTTCTGTATATATTAATTTCTGCATCGTTCCACTTTTTCCCTGAAATATTAAATTGTTATTTAATAAGATTGACTTCTGCTGTACTAAACTAACACTCATAGCCTAGAAGAGACTGAAGTGTAACCGTGTGTAAGTTCATGCCTGATTGTATAATTGAGCGACACTACCGTGTGAGATTGTAATTGCATTGTGTGTATGGGTCACTTCTGCGCTCGACAGCCGAGTGGGAAGTCTTAACAGTATTGTTCGGAACGACTGTTAGTGGTTTTGCTTCACTACAGTGTAAGATTGCAACTGTGTGTGTGTGTGCGCGTGGCGTTCTCGTATTCGGCCTAAGCACAAAGCTGACCCAAATACGAAAACGCAGATTGCGTGTTGAGCCCTCGATAGCTGAGTGGACGTGTCTAGCAACGGCTAGTGGTGGCAGTGGGAAGTGTTTGAGGGGTCCCAGCCTTGTTTGTAGCTTAAATAAGGCTGCTCCCTGATTGATCTGGTCAAACCCGCAGCGTGCCATGGGCCGGTTCCTGACATACAGCATAGGAGGTGGTGAGCTGATGACAGCCGGGTGGTCACTAAAACTAGCCGGGTGGAGCACCCGGCTAAAAGAGCCTGGGGAGAACACTGTGCCCAGACACCAACCAGAGCTACAGCACAATCTCTACACCTCCTGCATCTGGCCAGACACCAACCAGAGCTACAGCACAATCTCTACACCTCCTGCATCTGCCCAGACACCAACCAGAGCTACGGCCCAATCTCTACACCTCCTGCATCTGGCCAGACAGCAACCAGAGCTACGGCACAATCTCTACACCTCCTGCATCTGCCAAGAACCCAACCAGAGCTACAGCACAATCTTCAATCCACCTGTATCTGCCCATACACCAACCACAGCTGCAGAACAATCTCTACACCTTCTGCATCTGCCCAGAGCTACAGCACAACCTGATATAGTAATCTCAGTCCCCTGCCATGTGCCTGTATGACTATACAATGCATGACCAATCCTGATATCGTATTCTCAGGTATAGGTTGTCCCTGGAACTGCTGTTGTAGTTTAGGGGACTCACCCAATAGTTTTTCCTGAAATTTCTTCTGCCTCTGGCGGAACCTCCAGCTGCTGAACTCGTCGTCGTCTTCATCCGTGGAGACCTCCTCTGGGAAATCATCATGGGGGAAGACACCTTGGAGGAGCAAAAAGAATCAGGATGAGGATTCAGCGAGGAAGATCAAAATAAGCGAAAATCCGCAGCCTGGCCTCAGCCTCTGCTCACACACACCGGCTGTTACATGGGGGGCCCAGCAGGGGGCAGCACAGGACACACATTCACCCCGGTTGCAGCTTCTGCTCACACACACCGGCTGTTACATGGGGGGCCCAGCAGAGGGCAGCACAGGATACATTCCCCCCCCCCCCCCCCCCCGGGCGCAGCCTCTGCTCACACACCGGCTGTTACATGGAGAGCCCAGCAGAGGGCAGCACAGGACACACATTCACCCTGGTTGCAGCTTCTGCTCACACACACACCGGCTGTTACATGGGGGGCCCAGCAGAGGGCAGCACAGGACACGCATTCACTCCGGTTGCAGCTTCTGCTCACACACACCGGCTGTTACATGGGGGGCCCAGCAGAGGGCAGCACAGGATACATTCCCCCCCCGGGCGCAGCCTCTGCTCACACACACCGGCTGTTACGTGGAGCGCCAAGCAGAGGGCAGCACAGGACACACATTCACCCCGGCCGCAGCCTCTGCTCACACACACCGGCTGTTACATGGAGGGCCCAGCAGGGGGCAGCACAGGACACATTCCCCCCCCGGCCGCAGCCTCTGCTCACACACACCGGCTGTTACATGGGGAACCCAGCAGAGGGCAGCACAGGATACATTCCCCCCGGCCGCAGCCTCTGCTCACACACACCGGCTGTTACATGGGGGGCCCAGCAGAGGGCAGCACAGGATACATTCCCCCCCCCCCGGGCGCAGCCTCTGCCCACACACACCGGCTGTTACATGGAGGGCCCAGCAGAGGGCAGCACAGGACACACATTCACCCCGGCCGCAGCCTCTGCTCACACACACCGGCTGTTACATGGGGAACCCAGCAGAGGGCAGCACAGGACACACATTCACCCCGGCCGCAGCCTCTGCTCACACACACCGGCTGTTACATGGGGAACCCAGCAGAGGGCAGCACAGGATACATCCCCCCCCCCCCCCCCGGGCGCAGCCTCTGCCCACACACACCGGCTGTTACATGGGGGGCCCAGCAGAGGGCAGCACAGGATACATTCCCCCCCCCCCCCGGGCGCAGCCTCTGCCCACACACACCGGCTGTTACATGGAGGGCCCAGCAGAGGGCAGCACAGGACACACATTCACCCCGGTTGCAGCTTCTGCTCACACACACCGGCTGTTACATGGGGGGCCCAGCAGAGGGCAGCACAGGATACATTCCCCCCCCCCCCCCCCCCCCGGGCGCAGCCTCTGCCCACACACACCGGCTGTTACATGGAGGGCCCAGCAGAGGGCAGCACAGGACACACATTCACCCCGGTTGCAGCTTCTACTCACACACACCGGCTGTTACATGGGGGGCCCAGCAGAGGGCAGCACAGGATACATTCCCCCCCCGGGCGCAGCCTCTGCTCACACACACCGGCTGTTACGTGGAGCGCCAAGCAGAGGGCAGCACAGGACACACATTCACCCCGGCCGCAGCCTCTGCTCACACACACCGGCTGTTACATGGGGAACCCAGCAGAGGGCAGCACAGGATACATTCCCCCCCCCCCCGGGCGCAGCCTCTGCTCACACACCGGCTGTTACATGGAGAGCCCAGCAGAGGGCAGCACAGGACACACATTCACCCCCCGGGCGCAGCCTCTGCTCACACACATCGGCTGTTACATGGGGAACCCAGCAGGGGGCAGCACAGGACACATTCCCCCCGGCCGCAGCCTCTGCCCACACACACCGGCTGTTACATGGGGGGCCCAGCAGGGGGCAGCACAGGACACACATTCACCCCGGCCGCAGCCTCTGCTCACACACACCGGCTGTTACATGGGGGGCCCAGCAGGGGGCAGCACAGGACACATTCCCCCCGGCCGCAGCCTCTGCCCACACACACCGGCTGTTACATGGGGGGCCCAGCAGGGGGCAGCACAGGACACACATTCACCCCGGCCGCAGCCTCTGCTCACACACATCGGCTGTTACATGGGGAACCCAGCAGGGGGCAGCACAGGACACATTCCCCCTGGCCGCAGCCTCTGCTCACACACACCGGCTGTTACATGGGGGGCCCAGCAGGGGGCAGCACAGGACACATTCAGCTGAAACTCACCTTCTGCTAGATCCTTAAACCTGGAAAATAAAAAGTGAACGGATCAGTATCACGATGGACTGTAAATCGTCAGACAGCCGAGCAGCACGACTCACCTCTTCACCAGCCGGTACAGGCTCTTCCGGTTCCGAGCCGGGATATTCTGACGGCTTGCCAAAGCAAAGAGTCTTTCCGATATGCCCAAGTAGTCAAACTGCAGGCGGGGGATGCAGAGAATAGAGAGAGAATCAGTCTCTGGTGCCAGAGAGGGAGGAGCCAGAGCACAGTCCTTACCGCAACACTTACACTATCTCTGTAATGGGGAACGCCGTGTTGGACCCTATATAACCAGGGCTGTGGAGTCGGTCCAAAAATCCACCGACTCCGAATCCTCAGTTTAGGATTCCACCGACTCAGACGACTCCTCCTCTAATTTGCATATTACAATTTTGTTGATTAACAGTATGTAACGTGAAATTCGTCTCTTAACTGCCAACGCTTAGGAATTTTACAAGACAACTGAAGTGAGAAGGATATGTAGACTACTATATTTATTCCCTTTAGACTAAAACTAGTCCTTGGTAAGAGTACTTGTAAAAGGTACAAACCGGAACAAAGAACATCTATCAGGCCCTAGGCACTGTAAGTGTGGGTACATGTAAGAATGATGTGCAGGTATTCTGCAGGGGAATGAGGAGATTCTTCCTCTATTACACATTCTTCATGCATAATCTGAACATCTATCAGGCCCTAGGCAATGTAAGTGTGGGTACATGTAAGAGTGATGTGCAGGTACTCTGCAGGGGAATGAGGAGATTCTTCCTCCATTACACATTCTTCATGCACAATCTGAACAAGGTTTATGGGTGACAGACAACACCTCTGTGTTCAATGTGCACAGCATTCTCAGTGGATTCCCTGCAGCTCTGTGGGGAGAGCATATGTAGAGTATAGTACTACTGTGTAACAAAGTAAACCTGAGACAGATGAAATTAAAGTTTTATACATCCCTGGGGCTTCCTCCAGCTGCCTTCAGGGTAATCAGTCCCTCGTTGTCCTCCTCCACCACCTGGATCTTCTGCTATGAGTCCAGGTACTTGAGCCAGTCAGGCATAGTGCGCATGCACACACTCCGCCGCCAGTAGCATACTACACCTGTGCAGCACTATTGCGCAGGTGCAGAATGTTCCTGGCTGTGGAAGCGACATGAGGCCAGACAGCTCTGACTGGCTGAATTACCGAGACTCATAGCAGAAGATCCGGGTGGTGGAGGACTGCGAGGGACTGATTAGCCTGAAGGGGGCTGGAGGAAGCCCCAGGTATGTATAAAGTTTTTATTTTAATTCGCCTCAGGTACCCTTTAATTCATAATCACCAAACCAAATTTTAACAACATATCACATTATTTGATTTCATCAGCAAAGGGAGTGCATACATTTGCATAAATCAGCATCAGTACAGAATTATTTCCATCTCATTGACCATCTCTATTAGTGACACAGCTACACATCAGGCTTTATTCTTACAGCATAGATGTTATTTAGTATATATAAGAGATTCCTGTGTACACATCATATATACAGTCACAATCAGATGTGTATATCTGACTTTAAAAATACGGGGACTGCTTTATTGAAGCTACACAAGTAACTAATTTTGATTGGTTTATTTCATTTTTGTGAACTAAGCACAGCTATTACTGTATGTATAAATTGATGATGACTATTACCTGAGAAATAGAACATTTTATCATATTTTCTATTTTAATTACAGTTACAAGTTCATTAGGAGTCGGAGCATTTTTTCCCGACTCCGACTCCAGGCACCCAAAATTGCCCGACTCCACGACTCCGACTCCACAGCCCTGTATATAACATAGGTGAACCAACTTTGGAGAATACAAACTATTATGCGTCAGCTCTCCCAGAATAGATTAGAAGGGCTTTTTAGCCTCGGTCATACCTACAATAGCTATGTCTAGTATCACAGATATCACCAATGAAATAACTTATAAATAACTTATTTATATAAAAACCGTATGCTTCTAGTTCTATACAATAAATTACATAAAACAGTGTTATAAGAAATATTCAAACAACAATACCGAACACCTTTGTTCATCTCAAGTACATGACATTAAAAGTATACTTTACCAAATCTCATTTCGGTGGCCTGAACCCACGATCCTGAGATCAAGAGTCTCACCCTCTAAGCCATATACGATATAGGATGTCTCTGTTGACTTAACTCCTTCTAGCCTATTTTTATCCTGTTTTTGTACAGGTGACTAAAATGTTTACTTAGTGACCTTTGACCTTGTGTCTGGTTTACGAGTCTGGACCATATAGTCCCTATATGTCACCAGGAGATTTAGGAGTCTAGACAAAATATGTAGAGACCCATATATGACCCCTAGGTCAATAGATTTATTGCATAGACCACAAGAAGAAGAAGGCAGAGACAGAAGAAGAGGGTGGAAGGAATTAGGAGGCTGGACAGGAAGGAAGGCAGAGACAGAAAGTGGGAGGATACAGAAGAAGAAGAGGATGGGAGGATACAGAAGAAGAGGCTGGGAGGTGAGAGGAGACTGGACAGGAAGGAAAGCAGAGACAGAAAGTGGGAGGATACAGAAGAAGAAGAGGATGGGAGGATACAGAAGAAGAGGCTGGGAGGTGAGAGGAGACTGGCCAGGAAGGAAGGCAGAGACAGAAAGTGGGAGGATACAGAAGAAGAAGAGGATGGGAGGATACAGAAGAAGAGGCTGGGAGGTGAGAGGAGACTGGCCAGGAAGGAAGGCAGAGACAGAAAGTGGGAGGATACCGAAGAAGAAGAGGATGGGAGGATACAGAAGAAGAGGCTGGGAGGTGAGAGGAGACTGGCCAGGAAGGAAGGCAGAGACAGAAAGTGGGAGGATACAGAAGAAGAAGAGGATGGGAGGAGACAGAAGAAGAGGCTGGGAGGTGAGAGGAGACTGGACAGGAAGGAAAGCAGAGACAGAACGTGGGAGGATACAGAAGAAGAAGAGGATGGGAGGAGACAGAAGAAGAGGCTGGGAGGTGAGAGGAGACTGGCCAGGAAGGAAGGCAGAGACAGAAAGTGGGAGGATACCGAAGAAGAAGAGGATGGGAGGATACAGAAGAAGAGGCTGGGAGGTGAGAGGAGACTGGACAGGAAGGAAAGCAGAGACAGAACGTGGGAGGATACAGAAGAAGAAGAGGATGGGAGGAGACAGAAGAAGAGGCTGGGAGGTGAGAGGAGACTGGCCAGGAAGGAAGGCAGAGACAGAAAGTGGGAGGAGACAGAAGAAGAAGAGGATGGGAGGATACAGAAGAAGAGGCTGGGAGGTGAGAGGAGTCTGGCCAGGAAGGAAGGCAGAGACAGAAAGTGGGAGGATACAGAAGAAGAAGAGGATGGGAGGATACAGAAGAAGAGGCTGGGAGGTGAGAGGAGACTGGACAGGAAGGAAAGCAGAGACAGAACGTGGGAGGATACAGAAGAAGAAGAGGATGGGAGGATACAGAAGAGGCTGGGAGGTGAGAGGAGACTGGCCAGGAAGGAAGGCAGAGACAGAAAGTGGGAGGATACAGAAGAAGAAGAGGATGGGAGGATACAGAAGAAGAGGCTGGGAGGTGAGAGGAGACTGGCCAGGAAGGAAGGCAGAGACAGAAAGTGGGAGGATACAGAAGAAGAAGAGGATGGGAGGATACAGAAGAAGAGGCTGGGAGGTGAGAGGAGACTGGCCAGGAAGGAAGGCAGAGACAGAAAGTGGGAGGATACCGAAGAAGAGGATGGGAGGATACAGAAGAAGAGGCTGGGAGGTGAGAGGAGACTGGCCAGGAAGGAAGGCAGAGACAGAAAGTGGGAGGATACAGAAGAAGAAGAGGATGGGAGGAGACAGAAGAAGAGGCTGGGAGGTGAGAGGAGACTGGCCAGGAAGGAAGGCAGAGACAGAAAGTGGGAGGATACAGAAGAAGAAGAGGATGGGAGGAGACAGAAGAAGAGGCTGGGAGGTGAGAGGAGACTGGCCAGGAAGGAAAGCAGAGACAGAAAGTGGGAGGAGACAGAAGAAGAGGATGGGAGGAGAGAGGAGACTGGCCAGGAAGGAAGGCAGAGACAGAAAGTGGGAGGATACAGAAGAAGAGGATGGGAGGAGACAGAAGAAGAAGCTGGGAGGTGAGAGGAGACTGGACAGGAAGGAAAGCAGAGACAGAAAGTGGGAGGATACAGAAGAAGAGGATGGGAGGAGACAGAAGAAGAGGCTGGGAGGTGAGAGGAGACTGGCCAGGAAGGAAGGCAGAGACAGAAAGTGGGAGGATACAGAAGAAGAGGATGGGAGGAGATAGAAGAAGAGGCTGGGAGGTGAGAGGAGACTGGACAGGAAGGAAAGCAGAGAGAGAAAGTGGGAGGATACAGAAGAAGAGGGTGGGAGGAGACAGAAGAGGGTGGGAGGAGACAGAAGACTGGCCAAGAAGGAAGGCAGAGACAAAGTGGAAGGATACAGAAGAAGAAGAGGATGGGAGGATACAGAAGAAGAGGGTGGGAGTAGACAGAAGAAGAGGGTGGGAGGAAGGAGGGGACTGGCCAGGAAGAAAGGCAAAGACAAAAGAAGAGGGTGGGAGGAGACCGAAGAAGAGGGTGGGAGGAGGGAGGAGTGGACAGGAAGGAAGGCAGAGACAGAAGCAGAGGGTTGGAGGAGACAGAAGAGGGTGGGAGGGAGGAGACAGAAGAGGGTGGGAGGGAGGAGACTGGACAGGAAGGAAGGCAGAGAGAAGAAGATGGTGGAAGGAGACAGAAGAAGAGGGCGGGAGGAGACAGAAGAAGAGGGTGGGAGGAGGGAGGAGTGGACAGGAAGGAAGGCAGAGACAGAAGCAGAGGGTTGGAGGAGACAGAAGAGGGTGGGAGGGAGGAGACTGGACAGGAAGGAAGGCAGAGAGAAGAAGATGGTGGAAGGAGACAGAAGAAGAGGGCGGGAGGAGACTGGACAGGAAGGAAGGCAGAGACAGAATAGGGTGGGAGGAGACTGGACAGGAAGGAAGGCAGAGACATAAGAGGGTGGGAGGAGACTGGACAGGAAGGAAGGCAGAGACATAAGAGGGTGGGAGGAGACTGGACAGGAAGGAAGGCAGAGACAGAAGAGGGTGGAAGGAGACAGAAGAGGGTGGGAGGAGACAGAAGAGGGGGGTGGGAGGAGACTGGACAGGAAGGAAGGCAGAGACAGAAGAAGAGGGCGGGAGGAGGGAGGAGACTGGACAGAAAGGAAGGCCGAGACAGAAGAGAGTGGGAAGAGGGAGAAGAGGAGGGTGGGAAGAGGGAGGAGACTGGACAGGAAGGAGGATTAGAATCTTACAGAAAGAAAGTGAGAGACAGACATGCTGTAGGGCTAATTGTATTGACACCATTGCAGTCTGGGTGTTATTTGGAACAAGGGCAGTCTTCATGAGGTTCAATGTTTAAACGGCCCAATTACTTTGCTACACCAAAATGCTTCTCACCTGTAGGACAGGTCCAATATCCTCTGTGTCCAGAACCTGTGGACCCCTGGAGCCGCCATCTGCAAGAGAAACCCCAGATAGAAAGCTACGTCACATAAGAAGCAAGCTGTAAAGAATAAGATGGACAGTGAGGATGGAGGTTAGAGGTTGTAGATGGACAGTGAGGACGGAGGGGTCAGGTTGTAGATGGACTGTGAGGATGGAGGGGACAGGTTGTAGATGGACAGTGACGACGGAGGGGTCAGGTTGTAGATGGACAGTAAGGACGGAGAGGACAGGTTGTAGATGGACAGTGAGGACGGAGGGGGCAGGTTGTAGATGGACAGTGAGGACGGAGGGGGCAGGTTGTAGATTGACAGTGAGGACGGAGGGGGCAGGTTGTAGATGGACAGTGAGGACGGAGGGGACAGGTTGTAGATGGACAGTGAGGACAGAGGGGGCAGGTTGTAGATGGACAGTGAGAACGGAGAGGACAGGTTGTAGATGGACAGTGAGGACGGAGGGAGCAGGTTGTAGATGGACAGTGAGGACGGAGGGGGCAGGTTGTAGATGAACAGTGAGGACTGAGGGGACAGGTTGTAAATGGACAGTGAGGACGGAGGTTAGAGGTTGCAGATGAACAGTGAGGACTGAGGGGACAGGTTGTAGATGGACAATGAGGATGGAGGGGACAGGTTGTAGATGGACAGTGAGGACGGAGGGGGCAGGTTGTAGATGGACAGTGAGGACGGAGGGGGCAGGTTGTAGATGGACAGTGAGGACGGAGGGGACAGGTTGTAGATGGACAGTGAGGACGGGGGGGACAGGTTGTAGATGGACAGTGAGGACGGAGGGGACAGGTGGTAGATGGACAGGGAGGACTGAGGGGGCAGGTTGTAGATGGACAGGGAGGACTGAGGGGGCAGGTTGTAGATGGACAGGGAGGACGGAGGGGACAGGTTGTAGATGGACTGTGAGGACGGAGGGGACAGGTTGTAGATGGACAGTGAGGATGGAGGGGACAGGTTGTAGATGGACAGTGAGGACGGAGGGGCAGGTTGTAGATGGACAGTGAGGACGGAGGGGACAGGTTGTAGATGGACAGTGAGGATGGAGGGGACAGGTTGTAGATGGACAGTGAGGACGGAGGGGACAGGTTGTAGATGGACTGTGAGGACGGAGGGGACAGGTTGTAGATGGACAGTGAGGACGGAGGGGACAGGTTGTAGATGGACAGTGACAGAATATGCTGGAGATGGAACGTGAGGGGCTGAAGAAGAGGATGAAGGTGAACCATTATAAGGTAGTGTACAAGTTGGAGATAGAAGAGGATGGATATTACAGAGTGAAGATATCCGTGGTATAGTAAAGAGAAGTGCTTCTCACCATCGGCCATTTCTTCACCTGCTGGAGTCTCGCCAAGTTCCTTCATCAGTTCTTCAATAGCAAAGGGAGCCTGATCCAAGATCATCTGAAATATTCCATTCACCACCGACTGCTGGAGAAGTGGACTGCAAGGAGAGCAGCAATATCTCAATCTAAGTCTATGGCAAACACATAAATCACCTTAAAGAGAATCTGTATTGTTAAAAATCGCACAAAAGTAAACATACCAGTGCGTTAGGGGACATCTCCTATTACCCTCTGTCACAATTTCACCGCTCCTCGACGCATTAAAAGTGGTTAAAAACAGTTTTAAAAAGTTTGTTTATAAACAAACAAAATGGCCACCAAAACAGGAAGTAGGTTGATGTACAGTATGTCCACACATAGAAAATACATCCATACACAAGCAGGCTGTATACAGCCTTCCTTTTGAATCTCAAGAGATCATTTGTGTGTTTCTTTCTCCCTTCAGTTCTCATGCACTGAAGTTTCAGGCTGCTCTTTTTTCTCCTGCAAACAGCTTTGCCCTTGTCTGTAATTCTTCAGTATGTGAAAGCCCAGCCAGCTCAGAGGACGATTTATCTAGCTTGTAAAAGATAAGAGAGAAGAGAGAAGCTGCTCTAATCTAAATAATACACAGGCAGTGTGCATAGAGGGGCCTGGAAGGGGGAATTCATAGCAGAACCACATCACTGAAGAACTTGGCAGCCTTCCAGACACAGTCTGACAAGTCTGACAAGGGAAAGATACATTGATTTATTACAGAGACTGTGATAGCAGAAAGTGCTGCAGTAAGCCAGAACACATTAGAATAGCTTTTGGAACTTGTAGGATGATAAAAAACAGGATGCAATTTTTGTTACGGAGTCTCTTTAAAGGACAACTGTAGTGAGCAGAATATGGAGGCTGCCATATTTATTTCCTTTTAAACAATACTAGTTGCCTGGCAGCCCTGCTGGTCTGTTTGGCCGCTGTAGTAAAAGGAAATAAATGTGGCAGTCTCCGCATCCCTCTCACTACAGTTGTCCTTTAAAAGCCACATGATGCTGGGAGGTACAAGGCCTCCACAGATAAGGAATACGCTCAAAGGAGAGAGCCAGCGTAATTCCAGGTCCAAGAATAATACTCCGTTCTAGAGTTCCTTCTATTAGCTAACCTGCTAGTCATACGCATTCTCTACTACTAACCTATGTACTCCCTCCTAACCCCATTACCAGTTCTCAAATCTGCTGGTTGACGTGCTAGTCATTCTAATCCTACTGACTTAGCTCTAAGGCCTTGTTCACATTATAAATCGCAAGTGCTAAGTACTTTTGTGAGCGCTTTTGAAACCAGTGTTAGTTACCTGGTAACATCCTTTCTAGTAACCTCCAGGACAGGTCCACCATGACAACATAGTCCCAGGAACAGAAAACGTTCACATAGAGTACTCTATGAATATTAACTGACACCTCCAAACTCCAGTAAAATACAAGAACTGTTAAAGCATAAAAGAGGTGTCACCCCCATCATTATAACATATACTGTACATAAAATCTTTATTATTAGGGTGGGTTACGGACCTGTCCTGGAGGTTACTAAAAAGGATGTTACCAGGTAACTAACACTGGTTTTCCCAGTAACCTCCAGGACAGGTCCACCATGAGAAGATGAGCAAGAATCTTACCAATTTTAGGGTGGGTTGACTGCCTGCAGAGCCTTTCTTCCGAAAGATTGTTGCCTTTGCAGAAATCAGATTCACCCTGTAATGTCTTGAGAAGGTGCTGAGACTCGTCCTCGGAGCCGCTCTGCAAATTTCTTCCGGCGTGGCACCCGCTCTGTAAGCCCATGAAGTGGCAGCTGCCCTAGTAGAATGGGCCCTCACTGTACCTGACAGACTAGTCCCTGTCAATTTATAAGCCTCCTCTATACACAGTCTTATCCATTTGGCTATTGTTCTCTGACATCTTCATGCCCTTAGTTGCTCCTGAAGTATTGATAAATAGAGCTCTAGATTTCCTGAAATCTGCTACTTTCTCTAAATAGGATATAAGACATCTTCTGTCATCTAGAGATGGTTCTGAATTGTAAGAAGGTAAGAGGATGTCCTGTGATCTGTGAAAATTTGTAGAGACTTTAGGTAGGAATTCTTCACAGGTCTTCAATATTACTTTATTGTTGAACACAATACAGAATGGCTCGTCTTGTCACAACACAAAGCTTCCAGCTCGCTTACTCTTCTAGCAGAAGTAATGGCTATTAACCACTTAACGACCGCCTAACGTCGATAGGCGGCGGCAGGTTGTAAGTGGTTTTGCATGGAAACGGAGCAGCCTTTCCATGTCAGTGCCCGTGAACAGCCTGCGAGCCTCCGATCGTGGCTCGCAGGCGAAATGTAAACACGCGGGGAAGAAATCCCCGGTGCTTACATCATACGGCGCTGCTGCGCAGCAGTGCCGTAAAGGAGATCGGCGATCCCCGGCCTCTGATTGGCCAGGGATCGCCGCAGTCTGATAGGCTGAAGCCTATCAGAGGCGGTGTAGGACGGATCGCCGTCCTGCGCCCCCCAGGGGAGGGAGGGAAAGAGAGGGAGGCCCAATATCGCTGCAGAGGCGGGCTTTGAGGAGCCCCCCGCAACACGCAGATAGCCGGTGGCGATCAGACCCCCCCAGCAGGACATCCCCCTAGTGGGGAAAAAAAGGGGGGGGGGAAGAGTCTGGTCGCCCTGGCTGCAACCTGATCTGTGCTGTGGGCTGGAGAGCCCACGCAGCACAGGTCAGCATAAAATAGCGTGGTCCTTATGTGGTTAAAAAGATGGTCTCCATCGTTAATAATCTTAAAGGAATATAAGTGAACGGTTCCTTTAGTTTTTATTAATACCAATGATAAATCCCAACTAGGAATTTTCCTATTAACTATAGGTTTCTTTCTCTCTATCGATTTGAAAAATTGAATGATAAGTCCCCAGCTAACCTTTCATTCAGAAAAGTCGATAATGCAACTAGCTGTACTTTCAAAGTACTTCGAGCAATATTCTTTTCCACACCATCTTGCAGAAGTTCCAGGACCGTCTTCTGTAAATCCTGACTGCTCCTGCCACATATAAAAATTCTTCCAATATTTTAAATATATCTTAGGAGTGACTTTCTTTCTACAGTCCAACAACATACTGACGACTCTCTCTGAAAGACCGCTCTTCCTTAGAGGAGACATCTCAGAAGCCAGGCACACCGGTTTAGATTTGGTAATAACTTTTCTTCCCGACTTCAGGGTTACCAGATGTTTCTGCGGAAGTTTCCATGGACCATCCAGTCTCATCTTTTGAAGGATTGGATACCGACTTCTTCCTGGCCAATCTGGGGTTATCATAATTAGCGCAGTTCTTGTAACACATGAGGAATGAGCTGAATTGGTGGGAATGCATATGCCTTTTCGAACATCCAGTTCTGGCAGAGTGCGTCCACTGCCTCCACTCCTTCCCTGGGATTCAAGGAGTAAAACCTACTGCTTTTTGTGTTTGCTTTGTTTGTTAACAAGTCTTCCTGAGAACGACTCCAGAAATCTAGTCAAGAAATGAATATCTTGTCCGAGATCTCCAGCTCTGAGTTAGACTGTCTGTGTCAGCTTAGAAAATCTGCCATGCTGTTTAGAGATCCCTTCAGATGAACTGCCGACAATGACAGGAAGTTCTCTTCCGCGAACGTTAATATTTCCATCGTCAGATGTAGAAGCCTTGTTGATCTTGTTCCTCCCTGATGGATTTACATATGCCACTGCAGTTGTGTGTCCGTTCTGACCTGAACGTGGTGACCCTTCAACACTTGTAAGCTTCGTATCAGGGATTTCTTTATTGCTTTCAGTTCCCTGTAGTTTGAGGATTGATCTGTTAAGTTTTTTGGCCAAAGACCCTGAAACATCCTTCCTTCCAGATGAGCTCCCCGTCCTAGAAGAATTTCATCTGTGGTGATGAACCTTGGAGTTGGAACACTCCATAATCTGCCTTCTGTGAGAATTTTCTCTGATAGCCACCATTCTAGTGACTTCAGGACAGTGTCGGGAACAAGAAACAAGATCTGGAAAGGCTATTAAAGGTGTCCAGTTTTCCATCATCCAAAACTGGAGGTCTCTTGTGTGCATTAGAGCCCACTGGATCGCTGGAGACATTGAGGTTAGAAATACTAATACCTTCATAATTTCTTTTGTCTTAACCGGATCTCTTATGCACTCCAATATTATTCTCTTTAATTTTGATACTTTTTCCTCCGTTAGGAATAGTTTTTTTGTCTCTGAATCTATCAGGACTCCTAGAAACTGTATCTTCGATGCTGGTTGAAGAACCGATTTGTCCCAATTTATGATCCATCCGAGAGCCTGTAGCTGTTCTAAGACTCTTGCTGTGTCTTGCTTTGCCTGCTGATGTGAATCTGCCACTACTAGCAGGTTGCGAGATAAGGAATCACCAGTATTCCCCGAGTATGAAAGCTCTCTATCACCTCTCCCATTAAATCTGAAAATATGCAGGGTGCTGAAGATATTCCGAAAGGAAGGATACCGAACTGCTGAATTGACTTCTTTTTCTTTACCGCAAACCTCAGGAACTTCTGGGATGAATCTCTCATTGGGATGTGCCAGTAAGCACCTTTTAAATGATTTAATTGTATCAGCCTTTTC
This sequence comes from Hyperolius riggenbachi, assembly GCF_040937935.1. Classification (NCBI taxonomy): domain Eukaryota; kingdom Metazoa; phylum Chordata; class Amphibia; order Anura; family Hyperoliidae; genus Hyperolius; species Hyperolius riggenbachi. The sequence continues at coordinate 572,351,278 of NC_090647.1, forward strand.
TTGTTTCATTGCTGACATAGGCCTCGATTCATAAAGCATTCCCGCATGCGGTAATGCTGAAAACAAGTCTTTTCAGAGCACTTAGCAAAATGTCAAATCATAAAGGCTGTTACCGCATGAAAAACTGACATTACCGACCAGGGAGATAAATTACTGATTTGGCTGCAGTTACCGACAACACAGGTCAGTAAATTGTCAGCAAATGTCAATTCATAAAGGCTTCAACAAGCGGTAAGCCTGATGATAGTTACCAACATCTCTGGTAAGGTCTCCAGGCTACTGTGCGAGTCTGTGCAGGGAGCCAAAGCCTCGGCCAGTCTGTGCAGGGAGCCAGAGCCTTCGGCCAGTCTGTGCAGGGAGCCAGAGCCTCGGCCAGTCTGTGCAGGGAGCCAGAGCCTCGGCCAGTCTGTGCAGGGAGCCAGAGCCTCGGCCAGTCTGTGCAGGGAGCCAGAGCCTCGGCCAGTCTGTGCAGGGAGCCAGAGCCTCGGCCAGTCTGTGCAGGGAGCCAGAGCCTCGGCCAGTCTGTGCAGGGAGCCAGAGCCTCGGCCAGTCTGTGCAGGGAGCCAGAGCCTCGGCCAGTCTGTGCAGGGAGCCAGAGCCTCGGCCAGTCTGTGCAGGGAGCCAGAGCCTCGGCCAGTCTGTGCAGGGAGCCAGAGCCTCGGCCAGTCTGTGCAGGGAGCCAGAGCCTCGGCCAGTCTGTGCAGGGAGCCAGAGCCTCGGCCAGTCTGTGCAGGGAGCCAGAGCCTCGGCCAGTCTGTGCAGGGAGCCAGAGCCTCGGCCAGTCTGTGCAGGGAGCCAGAGCCTCGGCCAGTCTGTGCAGGGAGCCAGAGCCTCGGCCAGTCTGTGCAGGGAGCCAGAGCCTCGGCCAGTCTGTGCAGGGAGCCAGAGCCTCGGCCAGTCTGTGCAGGGAGCCAGAGCCTCGGCCAGTCTGTGCAGGGAGCCAGAGCCTCGGCCAGTCTGTGCAGGGAGCCAGAGCCTCGGCCAGTCTGTGCAGGGAGCCAGAGCCTCGGCCAGTCTGTGCAGGGAGCCAGAGCCTCGGCCAGTCTGTGCAGGGAGCCAGAGCCTCGGCCAGTCTGTGCAGGGAGCCAGAGCCTCGGCCAGTCTGTGCAGGGAGCCAGAGCCTCGGCCAGTCTGTGCAGGGAGCCAGAGCCTCGGCCAGTCTGTGCAGGGAGCCAGAGCCTCGGCCAGTCTGTGCAGGGAGCCAGAGCCTCGGCCAGTCTGTGCAGGGAGCCAGAGCCTCGGCCAGTCTGTGCAGGGAGCCAGAGCCTCGGCCAGTCTGTGCAGGGAGCCAGAGCCTCGGCCAGTCTGTGCAGGGAGCCAGAGCCTCGGCCAGTCTGTGCAGGGAGCCAGAGCCTCGGCCAGTCTGTGCAGGGAGCCAGAGCCTCGGCCAGTCTGTGCAGGGAGCCAGAGCCTCGGCCAGTCTGTGCAGGGAGCCAGAGCCTCGGCCAGTCTGTGCAGGGAGCCAGAGCCTCGGCCAGTCTGTGCAGGGAGCCAGAGCCTCGGCCAGTCTGTGCAGGGAGCCAGAGCCTCGGCCAGTCTGTGCAGGGAGCCAGAGCCTCGGCCAGTCTGTGCAGGGAGCCAGAGCCTCGGCCAGTCTGTGCAGGGAGCCAGAGCCTCGGCCAGTCTGTGCAGGGAGCCAGAGCCTCGGCCAGTCTGTGCAGGGAGCCAGAGCCTCGGCCAGTCTGTGCAGGGAGCCAGAGCCTCGGCCAGTCTGTGCAGGGAGCCAGAGCCTCGGCCAGTCTGTGCAGGGAGCCAGAGCCTCGGCCAGTCTGTGCAGGGAGCCAGAGCCTCGGCCAGTCTGTGCAGGGAGCCAGAGCCTCGGCCAGTCTGTGCAGGGAGCCAGAGCCTCGGCCAGTCTGTGCAGGGAGCCAGAGCCTCGGCCAGTCTGTGCAGGGAGCCAGAGCCTCGGCCAGTCTGTGCAGGGAGCCAGAGCCTCGGCCAGTCTGTGCAGGGAGCCAGAGCCTCGGCCAGTCTGTGCAGGGAGCCAGAGCCTCGGCCAGTCTGTGCAGGGAGCCAGAGCCTCGGCCAGTCTGTGCAGGGAGCCAGAGCCTCGGCCAGTCTGTGCAGGGAGCCAGAGCCTCGGCCAGTCTGTGCAGGGAGCCAGAGCCTCGGCCAGTCTGTGCAGGGAGCCAGAGCCTCGGCCAGTCTGTGCAGGGAGCCAGAGCCTCGGCCAGTCTGTGCAGGGAGCCAGAGCCTCGGCCAGTCTGTGCAGGGAGCCAGAGCCTCGGCCAGTCTGTGCAGGGAGCCAGAGCCTCGGCCAGTCTGTGCAGGGAGCCAGAGCCTCGGCCAGTCTGTGCAGGGAGCCAGAGCCTCGGCCAGTCTGTGCAGGGAGCCAGAGCCTCGGCCAGTCTGTGCAGGGAGCCAGAGCCTCGGCCAGTCTGTGCAGGGAGCCAGAGCCTCGGCCAGTCTGTGCAGGGAGCCAGAGCCTCGGCCAGTCTGTGCAGGGAGCCAGAGCCTCGGCCAGTCTGTGCAGGGAGCCAGAGCCTCGGCCAGTCTGTGCAGGGAGCCAGAGCCTCGGCCAGTCTGTGCAGGGAGCCAGAGCCTCGGCCAGTCTGTGCAGGGAGCCAGAGCCTCGGCCAGTCTGTGCAGGGAGCCAGAGCCTCGGCCAGTCTGTGCAGGGAGCCAGAGCCTCGGCCAGTCTGTGCAGGGAGCCAGAGCCTCGGCCAGTCTGTGCAGGGAGCCAGAGCCTCGGCCAGTCTGTGCAGGGAGCCAGAGCCTCGGCCAGTCTGTGCAGGGAGCCAGAGCCTCGGCCAGTCTGTGCAGGGAGCCAGAGCCTCGGCCAGTCTGTGCAGGGAGCCAGAGCCTCGGCCAGTCTGTGCAGGGAGCCAGAGCCTCGGCCAGTCTGTGCAGGGAGCCAGAGCCTCGGCCAGTCTGTGCAGGGAGCCAGAGCCTCGGCCAGTCTGTGCAGGGAGCCAGAGCCTCGGCCAGTCTGTGCAGGGAGCCAGAGCCTCGGCCAGTCTGTGCAGGGAGCCAGAGCCTCGGCCAGTCTGTGCAGGGAGCCAGAGCCTCGGCCAGTCTGTGCAGGGAGCCAGAGCCTCGGCCAGTCTGTGCAGGGAGCCAGAGCCTCGGCCAGTCTGTGCAGGGAGCCAGAGCCTCGGCCAGTCTGTGCAGGGAGCCAGAGCCTCGGCCAGTCTGTGCAGGGAGCCAGAGCCTCGGCCAGTCTGTGCAGGGAGCCAGAGCCTCGGCCAGTCTGTGCAGGGAGCCAGAGCCTCGGCCAGTCTGTGCAGGGAGCCAGAGCCTCGGCCAGTCTGTGCAGGGAGCCAGAGCCTCGGCCAGTCTGTGCAGGGAGCCAGAGCCTCGGCCAGTCTGTGCAGGGAGCCAGAGCCTCGGCCAGTCTGTGCAGGGAGCCAAAGCCTCGGCCAGTCTGTGCAGGGAGCCAAAGCCTCGGCCAGTCTGTGCAGGGAGCCAAAGCCTCGGCCAGTCTGTGCAGGGAGCCAAAGCCTCGGCCAGTCTGTGCAGGGAGCCAAAGCCTCGGCCAGTCTGTGCAGGGAGCCAAAGCCTCGGCCAGTCTGTGCAGGGAGCCAAAGCCTCGGCCAGTCTGTGCAGGGAGCCAAAGCCTCGGCCAGTCTGTGCAGGGAGCCAAAGCCTCGGCCAGTCTGTGCAGGGAGCCAAAGCCTCGGCCAGTCTGTGCAGGGAGCCAAAGCCTCGGCCAGTCTGTGCAGGGAGCCAAAGCCTCGGCCAGTCTGTGCAGGGAGCCAAAGCCTCGGCCAGTCTGTGCAGGGAGCCAAAGCCTCGGCCAGTCTGTGCAGGGAGCCAAAGCCTCGGCCAGTCTGTGCAGGGAGCCAAAGCCTCGGCCAGTCTGTGCAGGGAGCCAAAGCCTCGGCCAGTCTGTGCAGGGAGCCAAAGCCTCGGCCAGTCTGTGCAGGGAGCCAAAGCCTCGGCCAGTCTGTGCAGGGAGCCAAAGCCTCGGCCAGTCTGTGCAGGGAGCCAAAGCCTCGGCCAGTCTGTGCAGGGAGCCAAAGCCTCGGCCAGTCTGTGCAGGGAGCCAAAGCCTCGGCCAGTCTGTGCAGGGAGCCAAAGCCTCGGCCAGTCTGTGCAGGGAGCCAAAGCCTCGGCCAGTCTGTGCAGGGAGCCAAAGCCTCGGCCAGTCTGTGCAGGGAGCCAAAGCCTCGGCCAGTCTGTGCAGGGAGCCAAAGCCTCGGCCAGTCTGTGCAGGGAGCCAAAGCCTCGGCCAGTCTGTGCAGGGAGCCAAAGCCTCGGCCAGTCTGTGCAGGGAGCCAAAGCCTCGGCCAGTCTGTGCAGGGAGCCAAAGCCTCGGCCAGTCTGTGCAGGGAGCCAAAGCCTCGGCCAGTCTGTGCAGGGAGCCAAAGCCTCGGCCAGTCTGTGCAGGGAGCCAAAGCCTCGGCCAGTCTGTGCAGGGAGCCAAAGCCTCGGCCAGTCTGTGCAGGGAGCCAAAGCCTCGGCCAGTCTGTGCAGGGAGCCAAAGCCTCGGCCAGTCTGTGCAGGGAGCCAAAGCCTCGGCCAGTCTGTGCAGGGAGCCAAAGCCTCGGCCAGTCTGTGCAGGGAGCCAAAGCCTCGGCCAGTCTGTGCAGGGAGCCAAAGCCTCGGCCAGTCTGTGCAGGGAGCCAAAGCCTCGGCCAGTCTGTGCAGGGAGCCAAAGCCTCGGCCAGTCTGTGCAGGGAGCCAAAGCCTCGGCCAGTCTGTGCAGGGAGCCAAAGCCTCGGCCAGTCTGTGCAGGGAGCCAAAGCCTCGGCCAGTCTGTGCAGGGAGCCAAAGCCTCGGCCAGTCTGTGCAGGGAGCCAAAGCCTCGGCCAGTCTGTGCAGGGAGCCAAAGCCTCGGCCAGTCTGTGCAGGGAGCCAAAGCCTCGGCCAGTCTGTGCAGGGAGCCAAAGCCTCGGCCAGTCTGTGCAGGGAGCCAAAGCCTCGGCCAGTCTGTGCAGGGAGCCAAAGCCTCGGCCAGTCTGTGCAGGGAGCCAAAGCCTCGGCCAGTCTGTGCAGGGAGCCAAAGCCTCGGCCAGTCTGTGCAGGGAGCCAAAGCCTCGGCCAGTCTGTGCAGGGAGCCAAAGCCTCGGCCAGTCTGTGCAGGGAGCCAAAGCCTCGGCCAGTCTGTGCAGGGAGCCAAAGCCTCGGCCAGTCTGTGCAGGGAGCCAAAGCCTCGGCCAGTCTGTGCAGGGAGCCAAAGCCTCGGCCAGTCTGTGCAGGGAGCCAAAGCCTCGGCCAGTCTGTGCAGGGAGCCAAAGCCTCGGCCAGTCTGTGCAGGGAGCCAAAGCCTCGGCCAGTCTGTGCAGGGAGCCAAAGCCTCGGCCAGTCTGTGCAGGGAGCCAAAGCCTCGGCCAGTCTGTGCAGGGAGCCAAAGCCTCGGCCAGTCTGTGCAGGGAGCCAAAGCCTCGGCCAGTCTGTGCAGGGAGCCAAAGCCTCGGCCAGTCTGTGCAGGGAGCCAAAGCCTCGGCCAGTCTGTGCAGGGAGCCAAAGCCTCGGCCAGTCTGTGCAGGGAGCCAAAGCCTCGGCCAGTCTGTGCAGGGAGCCAAAGCCTCGGCCAGTCTGTGCAGGGAGCCAAAGCCTCGGCCAGTCTGTGCAGGGAGCCAAAGCCTCGGCCAGTCTGTGCAGGGAGCCAAAGCCTCGGCCAGTCTGTGCAGGGAGCCAAAGCCTCGGCCAGTCTGTGCAGGGAGCCAAAGCCTCGGCCAGTCTGTGCAGGGAGCCAAAGCCTCGGCCAGTCTGTGCAGGGAGCCAAAGCCTCGGCCAGTCTGTGCAGGGAGCCAAAGCCTCGGCCAGTCTGTGCAGGGAGCCAAAGCCTCGGCCAGTCTGTGCAGGGAGCCAAAGCCTCGGCCAGTCTGTGCAGGGAGCCAAAGCCTCGGCCAGTCTGTGCAGGGAGCCAAAGCCTCGGCCAGTCTGTGCAGGGAGCCAAAGCCTCGGCCAGTCTGTGCAGGGAGCCAAAGCCTCGGCCAGTCTGTGCAGGGAGCCAAAGCCTCGGCCAGTCTGTGCAGGGAGCCAAAGCCTCGGCCAGTCTGTGCAGGGAGCCAAAGCCTCGGCCAGTCTGTGCAGGGAGCCAAAGCCTCGGCCAGTCTGTGCAGGGAGCCAAAGCCTCGGCCAGTCTGTGCAGGGAGCCAAAGCCTCGGCCAGTCTGTGCAGGGAGCCAAAGCCTCGGCCAGTCTGTGCAGGGAGCCAAAGCCTCGGCCAGTCTGTGCAGGGAGCCAAAGCCTCGGCCAGTCTGTGCAGGGAGCCAAAGCCTCGGCCAGTCTGTGCAGGGAGCCAAAGCCTCGGCCAGTCTGTGCAGGGAGCCAAAGCCTCGGCCAGTCTGTGCAGGGAGCCAAAGCCTCGGCCAGTCTGTGCAGGGAGCCAAAGCCTCGGCCAGTCTGTGCAGGGAGCCAAAGCCTCGGCCAGTCTGTGCAGGGAGCCAAAGCCTCGGCCAGTCTGTGCAGGGAGCCAAAGCCTCGGCCAGTCTGTGCAGGGAGCCAAAGCCTCGGCCAGTCTGTGCAGGGAGCCAAAGCCTCGGCCAGTCTGTGCAGGGAGCCAAAGCCTCGGCCAGTCTGTGCAGGGAGCCAAAGCCTCGGCCAGTCTGTGCAGGGAGCCAAAGCCTCGGCCAGTCTGTGCAGGGAGCCAAAGCCTCGGCCAGTCTGTGCAGGGAGCCAAAGCCTCGGCCAGTCTGTGCAGGGAGCCAGAGTCTCGGCCAGTCTGTGCAGGGAGCCAAAGCCTCGGCCAGTCTGTGCAGGGAGCCAAAGCCTCGGCCAGTCTGTGCAGGGAGCCAAAGCCTCGGCCAGTCTGTGCAGGGAGCCAAAGCCTCGGCCAGTCTGTGCAGGGAGCCAGAGTCTCGGCCAGTCTGTGCAGGGAGCCAGAGTCTCGGCCAGTCTGTGCAGGGAGCCAGAGTCTCGGCCAGTCTGTGCAGGGAGCCAGAGTCTCGGCCAGTCTGTGCAGGGAGCCAGAGTCTCGGCCAGTCTGTGCAGGGAGCCAGAGTCTCGGCCAGTCTGTGCAGGGAGCCAGAGTCCCGGCCAGTCTGTGCAGGGAGCCAAAGTCTCGGCCAGTCTGTGCAGGGAGCCAAAGCCTCGGCCAGTCTGTGCAGGGAGCCAAAGCCTCGGCCAGTCTGTGCAGGGAGCCAAAGTCTCGGCCAGTCTGTGCAGGGAGCCAAAGTCTCGGCCAGTCTGTGCAGGAAGCCAAAGTCTCGGCAAGTCCCCAATTTGCTTAAATAAAGGGAATGCACCCAGGTGAACATTTGTCAGAAAGTGATACAAAAAGCTTCCATAACCGAGCACAGGGCAGAAGGATATATAGTCTGTAATATTAAATGCAAACTAATATCCAATACATGAGGTCTGAGTAAAGATATACCAGCCAAAAGTCTAAACAATGCTAATGCCAGATAAAAGAATGCACTACACATACATCTATACATATGTATACACCTCTATACAGGCCCACGTGTTACCTGACATCAGATGTCAGCCTATACATGGGAAGACACACAAAATAATACGCCAATAACAGACCTCAGACAGACGCTAAGCAGGAAAAAATGACGGCTGAAAAAGTCTATGTTCAAAATATCAACAGACCTTAGCATAGACGCGGCGTATGGCTCATACCGTTAAGATCTCCAAGCCTGCAGCCCGCCACTTCCCCTTCCAGGTACCTGCTTAGCGTCCATCCCGCTCCGCTCTCACAGCGGAATGCCAAGCCATGCTGGTTTCTGGTGTATCTTCACCTGCGCCAACCGGAAGTGACGTCACGTAAGAGCGGAAGTACGCTGCTAAAGCGCCGCCATTGTGGGCCAGTCCAGCCAACCCTCCAGAGGCCCAGGGAACACCCACCTCGTCACTTCCAGAGCGCCAACAGCCTCATGGGGAATCATGGACTCCGCTCACTTTCTAAGGATCCACCACTACCAGGGCGGCCATTCAAGCGTCAGGAGAAGGTAAAGGCTCTCCTTTCTGGAACACACAGCCTCTCCAGGCTGGTCCACCATGCGTTGCCAACCCAGTTCCCTGGCACATCTAGCCTGACGGACTGGCGAGCGACATGGAGCACTCTTGTTCCCTG